>NW_026910853.1:0-75000 GCF_963854185.1 Sardina pilchardus | reverse complement strand
ACCTTCTGTACCAACCACACTCTTATAATTCAACCTTAGCCCATTTTCTTTCATAACTCCCAAACCCTACCCCTAGTGGCGAAATGGAGGGCTGCAACAGTAAGTCATTTTCAAAGATCTATCCACTCAAACAGTAAAAAAAAAAATGTTAGGGAAAAATTTTAAGTGTCACTAAAAAGGGGTACCAATCGACTCCAAATGGTCTGAAACGTACTCATATACACTTTCTGTGAAAAGGATTTTGGTCTTCCTAGGGTTACACTTCGGAAAAAATCAGCTTTTTCATTTTCCCATTCATGATTCCAAACCCTAGGGTTGGGACCTTCTGTACCAACCACACTCTTATAATTCAACCCTAGCCCATTTTCTTTCATAACTCCCAAACCCTACCCCTAGTGGCGAAATGGAGGGCTGCAACAGTAAGTCATTTTCAAAGATCTATCCACTCAAACAGTAAAAAAAAAAAAAATGTTAGGGAAAAAATTTAAGTGTCATTAAAAGGGGTACCAATCGACTCCAAATGGTCTGAAACGTACTCATATACACTTTCTGTGAAAAGGATTTTGGCCTCCTAGGTATACACTTCGGAAAAAAACAGCTTTTTCATTTTCCCATTCATGATTCCAAACCCTAGGGTTGGGACCTTCTGTACCAACCACACTCTTATAATTCAACCTTAGCCCATTTTCTTTCATAACTCCCAAACCCTACCCCTAGTGGCGAAATGGAGGGCTGCAACAGTAAGTCATTTTCAAAGATCTATCCACTCAAACAGTAAAAAAAAAAAATGTTAGGAAAAAATTTAAGTGTCACTAAAAGGGGGTACCAATCGACTCCAAATGGTCTGAAACGTACTCATATACACTTTCTGTGAAAAGGATTTTGGCCTCCTAGGGTTACACTTCGGAAAAAATCAGCTTTTTCATTTTCCCATTCATGATTCCAAACCCTAGGGTTGGGACCTTCTGTACCAACCACACTCTTATAATTCAACCCTAGCCCATTTTCTTTCATAACTCCCAAACCCTACCCCTAGTGGCGAAATGGAGGGCTGCAACAGTAAGTCATTTTCAAAGATCTATCCACTCAAACAGTAAAAAAAAAAAAAATGTTAGGGAAAAAATTTAAGTGTCATTAAAAGGGGTACCAATCGACTCCAAATGGTCTGAAACGTACTCATATACACTTTCTGTGAAAAGGATTTTGGCCTCCTAGGTATACACTTCGGAAAAAAACAGCTTTTTCATTTTCCCATTCATGATTCCAAACCCTAGGGTTGGGACCTTCTGTACCAACCACACTCTTATAATTCAACCTTAGCCCATTTTCTTTCATAACTCCCAAACCCTACCCCTAGTGGCGAAATGGAGGGCTGCAACAGTAAGTCATTTTCAAAGATCTATCCACTCAAACAGTAAAAAAAAAAATGTTAGGGAAAAATTTTAAGTGTCACTAAAAAGGGGTACCAATCGACTCCAAATGGTCTGAAACGTACTCATATACACTTTCTGTGAAAAGGATTTTGGTCTTCCTAGGGTTACACTTCGGAAAAAATCAGCTTTTTCATTTTCCCATTCATGATTCCAAACCCTAGGGTTGGGACCTTCTGTACCAACCACGCTCTTATAATTCAACCCTAGCCCATTTTCTTTCATAACTCCCAAACCCTACCCCTAGTGGCGAAATGGATGGCTGCAACAGTAAGTCATTTTCAAAGATCTATCCACTCAAACAGTAAAAAAAAAAAAATGTTAGGGAAAAAATTTAAGTGTCACTAAAAGGGGGTACCAATTGACTTCAAATGGTCTGAAACGTACTCATATACACTTTCTGTGAAAAGGATTTTGGTCTTCCTAGGGTTACACTTCGGAAAAAATCAGCTTTTTCATTTTCCCATTCATGATTCCAAACCCTAGGGTTGGGACCTTCTGTACCAACCACGCTCTTATAATTCAACCCTAGCCCATTTTCTTTCATAACTCCCAAACCCTACCCCTAGTGGCGAAATGGATGGCTGCAACAGTAAGTCATTTTCAAAGATCTATCCACTCAAACAGTAAAAAAAAAAAAATGTTAGGGAAAAAATTTAAGTGTCACTAAAAGGGGGTACCAATTGACTTCAAATGGTCTGAAACGTACTCATATACACTTTCTGTGAAAAGGATTTTGGCCTCCTAGGGTTACACTTCGGAAAAAATCAGCTTTTTCATTTTCCCATTCATGATTCCAAACCCTAGGGTTGGGACCTTCTGTACCAACCACACTCTTATAATTCAACCCTAGCCCATTTTCTTTCATAACTCCCAAACCCTACCCCTAGTGGCGAAATGGAGGGCTGCAACAGTAAGTCATTTTCAAAGATCTATCCACTCAAACAGTAAAAAAAAAAAAAATGTTAGGGAAAAAATTTAAGTGTCATTAAAAGGGGTACCAATCGACTCCAAATGAACTGAAACGTACTCATATACACTTTCTGTGAAAAGGATTTTGGCCTCCTAGGTATACACTTCGGAAAAAAACAGCTTTTTCATTTTCCCATTCATGATTCCAAACCCTAGGGTTGGGACCTTCTGTACCAACCACACTCTTATAATTCAACCTTAGCCCATTTTCTTTCATAACTCCCAAACCCTACCCCTAGTGGCGAAATGGAGGGCTGCAACAGTAAGTCATTTTCAAAGATCTATCCACTCAAACAGTAAAAAAAAAAATGTTAGGGAAAAATTTTAAGTGTCACTAAAAAGGGGTACCAATCGACTCCAAATGGTCTGAAACGTACTCATATACACTTTCTGTGAAAAGGATTTTGGTCTTCCTAGGGTTACACTTCGGAAAAAATCAGCTTTTTCATTTTCCCATTCATGATTCCAAACCCTAGGGTTGGGACCTTCTGTACCAACCACACTCTTATAATTCAACCCTAGCCCATTTTCTTTCATAACTCCCAAACCCTACCCCTAGTGGCGAAATGGAGGGCTGCAACAGTAAGTCATTTTCAAAGATCTATCCACTCAAACAGTAAAAAAAAAAAAAATGTTAGGGAAAAAATTTAAGTGTCATTAAAAGGGGTACCAATCGACTCCAAATGGTCTGAAACGTACTCATATACACTTTCTGTGAAAAGGATTTTGGCCTCCTAGGTATACACTTCGGAAAAAAACAGCTTTTTCATTTTCCCATTCATGATTCCAAACCCTAGGGTTGGGACCTTCTGTACCAACCACACTCTTATAATTCAACCTTAGCCCATTTTCTTTCATAACTCCCAAACCCTACCCCTAGTGGCGAAATGGAGGGCTGCAACAGTAAGTCATTTTCAAAGATCTATCCACTCAAACAGTAAAAAAAAAAAATTTTAGGAAAAAATTTAAGTGTCACTAAAAGGGGGTACCAATCGACTCCAAATGGTCTGAAACGTACTCATATACACTTTCTGTGAAAAGGATTTTGGCCTCCTAGGGTTACACTTCGGAAAAAATCAGCTTTTTCATTTTCCCATTCATGATTCCAAACCCTAGGGTTGGGACCTTCTGTACCAACCACACTCTTATAATTCAACCCTAGCCCATTTTCTTTCATAACTCCCAAACCCTACCCCTAGTGGCGAAATGGAGGGCTGCAACAGTAAGTCATTTTCAAAGATCTATCCACTCAAACAGTAAAAAAAAAAAAAATGTTAGGGAAAAAATTTAAGTGTCATTAAAAGGGGTACCAATCGACTCCAAATGGTCTGAAACGTACTCATATACACTTTCTGTGAAAAGGATTTTGGCCTCCTAGGTATACACTTCGGAAAAAAACAGCTTTTTCATTTTCCCATTCATGATTCCAAACCCTAGGGTTGGGACCTTCTGTACCAACCACACTCTTATAATTCAACCTTAGCCCATTTTCTTTCATAACTCCCAAACCCTACCCCTAGTGGCGAAATGGAGGGCTGCAACAGTAAGTCATTTTCAAAGATCTATCCACTCAAACAGTAAAAAAAAAAATGTTAGGGAAAAATTTTAAGTGTCACTAAAAAGGGGTACCAATCGACTCCAAATGGTCTGAAACGTACTCATATACACTTTCTGTGAAAAGGATTTTGGTCTTCCTAGGGTTACACTTCGGAAAAAATCAGCTTTTTCATTTTCCCATTCATGATTCCAAACCCTAGGGTTGGGACCTTCTGTACCAACCACGCTCTTATAATTCAACCCTAGCCCATTTTCTTTCATAACTCCCAAACCCTACCCCTAGTGGCGAAATGGATGGCTGCAACAGTAAGTCATTTTCAAAGATCTATCCACTCAAACAGTAAAAAAAAAAAAATGTTAGGGAAAAAATTTAAGTGTCACTAAAAGGGGGTACCAATTGACTTCAAATGGTCTGAAACGTACTCATATACACTTTCTGTGAAAAGGATTTTGGCCTCCTAGGGTTACACTTCGGAAAAAATCAGCTTTTTCATTTTCCCATTCATGATTCCAAACCCTAGGGTTGGGACCTTCTGTACCAACCACACTCTTATAATTCAACCCTAGCCCATTTTCTTTCATAACTCCCAAACCCTACCCCTAGTGGCGAAATGGAGGGCTGCAACAGTAAGTCATTTTCAAAGATCTATCCACTCAAACAGTAAAAAAAAAAAAAATGTCAGGGAAAAAATTTAAGTGTCATTAAAAGGGGTACCAATCGACTCCAAATGAACTGAAACGTACTCATATACACTTTCTGTGAAAAGGATTTTGGCCTCCTAGGTATACACTTCGGAAAAAAACAGCTTTTTCATTTTCCCATTCATGATTCCAAACCCTAGGGTTGGGACCTTCTGTACCAACCACACTCTTATAATTCAACCCTAGCCCATTTTCTTTCATAACTCCCAAACCCTACCCCTAGTGGCGAAATGGAGGGCTGCAACAGTAAGTCATTTTCAAAGATCTATCCACTCAAACAGTAAAAAAAAAAAAAATGTTAGGGAAAAAATTTAAGTGTCATTAAAAGGGGTACCAATCGACTCCAAATGGTCTGAAACGTACTCATATACACTTTCTGTGAAAAGGATTTTGGCCTCCTAGGTATACACTTCGGAAAAAAACAGCTTTTTCATTTTCCCATTCATGATTCCAAACCCTAGGGTTGGGACCTTCTGTACCAACCACACTCTTATAATTCAACCTTAGCCCATTTTCTTTCATAACTCCCAAACCCTACCCCTAGTGGCGAAATGGAGGGCTGCAACAGTAAGTCATTTTCAAAGATCTATCCACTCAAACAGTAAAAAAAAAAAATGTTAGGAAAAAATTTAAGTGTCACTAAAAGGGGGTACCAATCGACTCCAAATGGTCTGAAACGTACTCATATACACTTTCTGTGAAAAGGATTTTGGCCTCCTAGGGTTACACTTCGGAAAAAATCAGCTTTTTCATTTTCCCATTCATGATTCCAAACCCTAGGGTTGGGACCTTCTGTACCAACCACACTCTTATAATTCAACCCTAGCCCATTTTCTTTCATAACTCCCAAACCCTACCCCTAGTGGCGAAATGGAGGGCTGCAACAGTAAGTCATTTTCAAAGATCTATCCACTCAAACAGTAAAAAAAAAAAAAATGTTAGGGAAAAAATTTAAGTGTCATTAAAAGGGGTACCAATCGACTCCAAATGGTCTGAAACGTACTCATATACACTTTCTGTGAAAAGGATTTTGGCCTCCTAGGTATACACTTCGGAAAAAAACAGCTTTTTCATTTTCCCATTCATGATTCCAAACCCTAGGGTTGGGACCTTCTGTACCAACCACACTCTTATAATTCAACCTTAGCCCATTTTCTTTCATAACTCCCAAACCCTACCCCTAGTGGCGAAATGGAGGGCTGCAACAGTAAGTCATTTTCAAAGATCTATCCACTCAAACAGTAAAAAAAAAAATGTTAGGGAAAAATTTTAAGTGTCACTAAAAAGGGGTACCAATCGACTCCAAATGGTCTGAAACGTACTCATATACACTTTCTGTGAAAAGGATTTTGGTCTTCCTAGGGTTACACTTCGGAAAAAATCAGCTTTTTCATTTTCCCATTCATGATTCCAAACCCTAGGGTTGGGACCTTCTGTACCAACCACGCTCTTATAATTCAACCCTAGCCCATTTTCTTTCATAACTCCCAAACCCTACCCCTAGTGGCGAAATGGATGGCTGCAACAGTAAGTCATTTTCAAAGATCTATCCACTCAAACAGTAAAAAAAAAAAAATGTTAGGGAAAAAATTTAAGTGTCACTAAAAGGGGGTACCAATTGACTTCAAATGGTCTGAAACGTACTCATATACACTTTCTGTGAAAAGGATTTTGGCCTCCTAGGGTTACACTTCGGAAAAAATCAGCTTTTTCATTTTCCCATTCATGATTCCAAACCCTAGGGTTGGGACCTTCTGTACCAACCACACTCTTATAATTCAACCCTAGCCCATTTTCTTTCATAACTCCCAAACCCTACCCCTAGTGGCGAAATGGAGGGCTGCAACAGTAAGTCATTTTCAAAGATCTATCCACTCAAACAGTAAAAAAAAAAAAAATGTTAGGGAAAAAATTTAAGTGTCATTAAAAGGGGTACCAATCGACTCCAAATGGTCTGAAACGTACTCATATACACTTTCTGTGAAAAGGATTTTGGCCTCCTAGGTATACACTTCGGAAAAAAACAGCTTTTTCATTTTCCCATTCATGATTCCAAACCCTAGGGTTGGGACCTTCTGTACCAACCACACTCTTATAATTCAACCTTAGCCCATTTTCTTTCATAACTCCCAAACCCTACCCCTAGTGGCGAAATGGAGGGCTGCAACAGTAAGTCATTTTCAAAGATCTATCCACTCAAACAGTAAAAAAAAAAAATGTTAGGAAAAAATTTAAGTGTCACTAAAAGGGGGTACCAATCGACTCCAAATGGTCTGAAACGTACTCATATACACTTTCTGTGAAAAGGATTTTGGCCTCCTAGGGTTACACTTCGGAAAAAATCAGCTTTTTCATTTTCCCATTCATGATTCCAAACCCTAGGGTTGGGACCTTCTGTACCAACCACACTCTTATAATTCAACCCTAGCCCATTTTCTTTCATAACTCCCAAACCCTACCCCTAGTGGCGAAATGGAGGGCTGCAACAGTAAGTCATTTTCAAAGATCTATCCACTCAAACAGTAAAAAAAAAAAAAATGTTAGGGAAAAAATTTAAGTGTCATTAAAAGGGGTACCAATCGACTCCAAATGGTCTGAAACGTACTCATATACACTTTCTGTGAAAAGGATTTTGGCCTCCTAGGTATACACTTCGGAAAAAAACAGCTTTTTCATTTTCCCATTCATGATTCCAAACCCTAGGGTTGGGACCTTCTGTACCAACCACACTCTTATAATTCAACCTTAGCCCATTTTCTTTCATAACTCCCAAACCCTACCCCTAGTGGCGAAATGGAGGGCTGCAACAGTAAGTCATTTTCAAAGATCTATCCACTCAAACAGTAAAAAAAAAAATGTTAGGGAAAAATTTTAAGTGTCACTAAAAAGGGGTACCAATCGACTCCAAATGGTCTGAAACGTACTCATATACACTTTCTGTGAAAAGGATTTTGGTCTTCCTAGGGTTACACTTCGGAAAAAATCAGCTTTTTCATTTTCCCATTCATGATTCCAAACCCTAGGGTTGGGACCTTCTGTACCAACCACGCTCTTATAATTCAACCCTAGCCCATTTTCTTTCATAACTCCCAAACCCTACCCCTAGTGGCGAAATGGATGGCTGCAACAGTAAGTCATTTTCAAAGATCTATCCACTCAAACAGTAAAAAAAAAAAAATGTTAGGGAAAAAATTTAAGTGTCACTAAAAGGGGGTACCAATTGACTTCAAATGGTCTGAAACGTACTCATATACACTTTCTGTGAAAAGGATTTTGGCCTCCTAGGGTTACACTTCGGAAAAAATCAGCTTTTTCATTTTCCCATTCATGATTCCAAACCCTAGGGTTGGGACCTTCTGTACCAACCACACTCTTATAATTCAACCCTAGCCCATTTTCTTTCATAACTCCCAAACCCTACCCCTAGTGGCGAAATGGAGGGCTGCAACAGTAAGTCATTTTCAAAGATCTATCCACTCAAACAGTAAAAAAAAAAAAAATGTTAGGGAAAAAATTTAAGTGTCATTAAAAGGGGTACCAATCGACTCCAAATGAACTGAAACGTACTCATATACACTTTCTGTGAAAAGGATTTTGGCCTCCTAGGTATACACTTCGGAAAAAAACAGCTTTTTCATTTTCCCATTCATGATTCCAAACCCTAGGGTTGGGACCTTCTGTACCAACCACACTCTTATAATTCAACCCTAGCCCATTTTCTTTCATAACTCCCAAACCCTACCCCTAGTGGCGAAATGGAGGGCTGCAACAGTAAGTCATTTTCAAAGATCTATCCACTCAAACAGTAAAAAAAAAAAAAATGTTAGGGAAAAAATTTAAGTGTCATTAAAAGGGGTACCAATCGACTCCAAATGGTCTGAAACGTACTCATATACACTTTCTGTGAAAAGGATTTTGGCCTCCTAGGTATACACTTCGGAAAAAAACAGCTTTTTCATTTTCCCATTCATGATTCCAAACCCTAGGGTTGGGACCTTCTGTACCAACCACACTCTTATAATTCAACCTTAGCCCATTTTCTTTCATAACTCCCAAACCCTACCCCTAGTGGCGAAATGGAGGGCTGCAACAGTAAGTCATTTTCAAAGATCTATCCACTCAAACAGTAAAAAAAAAAAATGTTAGGAAAAAATTTAAGTGTCACTAAAAGGGGGTACCAATCGACTCCAAATGGTCTGAAACGTACTCATATACACTTTCTGTGAAAAGGATTTTGGCCTCCTAGGGTTACACTTCGGAAAAAATCAGCTTTTTCATTTTCCCATTCATGATTCCAAACCCTAGGGTTGGGACCTTCTGTACCAACCACACTCTTATAATTCAACCCTAGCCCATTTTCTTTCATAACTCCCAAACCCTACCCCTAGTGGCGAAATGGAGGGCTGCAACAGTAAGTCATTTTCAAAGATCTATCCACTCAAACAGTAAAAAAAAAAAAAATGTTAGGGAAAAAATTTAAGTGTCATTAAAAGGGGTACCAATCGACTCCAAATGGTCTGAAACGTACTCATATACACTTTCTGTGAAAAGGATTTTGGCCTCCTAGGTATACACTTCGGAAAAAAACAGCTTTTTCATTTTCCCATTCATGATTCCAAACCCTAGGGTTGGGACCTTCTGTACCAACCACACTCTTATAATTCAACCTTAGCCCATTTTCTTTCATAACTCCCAAACCCTACCCCTAGTGGCGAAATGGAGGGCTGCAACAGTAAGTCATTTTCAAAGATCTATCCACTCAAACAGTAAAAAAAAAAATGTTAGGGAAAAATTTTAAGTGTCACTAAAAAGGGGTACCAATCGACTCCAAATGGTCTGAAACGTACTCATATACACTTTCTGTGAAAAGGATTTTGGTCTTCCTAGGGTTACACTTCGGAAAAAATCAGCTTTTTCATTTTCCCATTCATGATTCCAAACCCTAGGGTTGGGACCTTCTGTACCAACCACGCTCTTATAATTCAACCCTAGCCCATTTTCTTTCATAACTCCCAAACCCTACCCCTAGTGGCGAAATGGATGGCTGCAACAGTAAGTCATTTTCAAAGATCTATCCACTCAAACAGTAAAAAAAAAAAAATGTTAGGGAAAAAATTTAAGTGTCACTAAAAGGGGGTACCAATTGACTTCAAATGGTCTGAAACGTACTCATATACACTTTCTGTGAAAAGGATTTTGGCCTCCTAGGGTTACACTTCGGAAAAAATCAGCTTTTTCATTTTCCCATTCATGATTCCAAACCCTAGGGTTGGGACCTTCTGTACCAACCACACTCTTATAATTCAACCCTAGCCCATTTTCTTTCATAACTCCCAAACCCTACCCCTAGTGGCGAAATGGAGGGCTGCAACAGTAAGTCATTTTCAAAGATCTATCCACTCAAACAGTAAAAAAAAAAAAAATGTTAGGGAAAAAATTTAAGTGTCATTAAAAGGGGTACCAATCGACTCCAAATGAACTGAAACGTACTCATATACACTTTCTGTGAAAAGGATTTTGGCCTCCTAGGTATACACTTCGGAAAAAAACAGCTTTTTCATTTTCCCATTCATGATTCCAAACCCTAGGGTTGGGACCTTCTGTACCAACCACACTCTTATAATTCAACCTTAGCCCATTTTCTTTCATAACTCCCAAACCCTACCCCTAGTGGCGAAATGGAGGGCTGCAACAGTAAGTCATTTTCAAAGATCTATCCACTCAAACAGTAAAAAAAAAAATGTTAGGGAAAAATTTTAAGTGTCACTAAAAAGGGGTACCAATCGACTCCAAATGGTCTGAAACGTACTCATATACACTTTCTGTGAAAAGGATTTTGGTCTTCCTAGGGTTACACTTCGGAAAAAATCAGCTTTTTCATTTTCCCATTCATGATTCCAAACCCTAGGGTTGGGACCTTCTGTACCAACCACACTCTTATAATTCAACCCTAGCCCATTTTCTTTCATAACTCCCAAACCCTACCCCTAGTGGCGAAATGGAGGGCTGCAACAGTAAGTCATTTTCAAAGATCTATCCACTCAAACAGTAAAAAAAAAAAAAATGTTAGGGAAAAAATTTAAGTGTCATTAAAAGGGGTACCAATCGACTCCAAATGGTCTGAAACGTACTCATATACACTTTCTGTGAAAAGGATTTTGGCCTCCTAGGTATACACTTCGGAAAAAAACAGCTTTTTCATTTTCCCATTCATGATTCCAAACCCTAGGGTTGGGACCTTCTGTACCAACCACACTCTTATAATTCAACCTTAGCCCATTTTCTTTCATAACTCCCAAACCCTACCCCTAGTGGCGAAATGGAGGGCTGCAACAGTAAGTCATTTTCAAAGATCTATCCACTCAAACAGTAAAAAAAAAAATGTTAGGGAAAAATTTTAAGTGTCACTAAAAAGGGGTACCAATCGACTCCAAATGGTCTGAAACGTACTCATATACACTTTCTGTGAAAAGGATTTTGGTCTTCCTAGGGTTACACTTCGGAAAAAATCAGCTTTTTCATTTTCCCATTCATGATTCCAAACCCTAGGGTTGGGACCTTCTGTACCAACCACGCTCTTATAATTCAACCCTAGCCCATTTTCTTTCATAACTCCCAAACCCTACCCCTAGTGGCGAAATGGATGGCTGCAACAGTAAGTCATTTTCAAAGATCTATCCACTCAAACAGTAAAAAAAAAAAAAATGTTAGGGAAAAAATTTAAGTGTCATTAAAAGGGGTACCAATCGACTCCAAATGAACTGAAACGTACTCATATACACTTTCTGTGAAAAGGATTTTGGCCTCCTAGGTATACACTTCGGAAAAAAACAGCTTTTTCATTTTCCCATTCATGATTCCAAACCCTAGGGTTGGGACCTTCTGTACCAACCACACTCTTATAATTCAACCCTAGCCCATTTTCTTTCATAACTCCCAAACCCTACCCCTAGTGGCGAAATGGAGGGCTGCAACAGTAAGTCATTTTCAAAGATCTATCCACTCAAACAGTAAAAAAAAAAAAAATGTTAGGGAAAAAATTTAAGTGTCATTAAAAGGGGTACCAATCGACTCCAAATGGTCTGAAACGTACTCATATACACTTTCTGTGAAAAGGATTTTGGCCTCCTAGGTATACACTTCGGAAAAAAACAGCTTTTTCATTTTCCCATTCATGATTCCAAACCCTAGGGTTGGGACCTTCTGTACCAACCACACTCTTATAATTCAACCTTAGCCCATTTTCTTTCATAACTCCCAAACCCTACCCCTAGTGGCGAAATGGAGGGCTGCAACAGTAAGTCATTTTCAAAGATCTATCCACTCAAACAGTAAAAAAAAAAAATGTTAGGAAAAAATTTAAGTGTCACTAAAAGGGGGTACCAATCGACTCCAAATGGTCTGAAACGTACTCATATACACTTTCTGTGAAAAGGATTTTGGCCTCCTAGGGTTACACTTCGGAAAAAATCAGCTTTTTCATTTTCCCATTCATGATTCCAAACCCTAGGGTTGGGACCTTCTGTACCAACCACACTCTTATAATTCAACCCTAGCCCATTTTCTTTCATAACTCCCAAACCCTACCCCTAGTGGCGAAATGGAGGGCTGCAACAGTAAGTCATTTTCAAAGATCTATCCACTCAAACAGTAAAAAAAAAAAAAATGTTAGGGAAAAAATTTAAGTGTCATTAAAAGGGGTACCAATCGACTCCAAATGGTCTGAAACGTACTCATATACACTTTCTGTGAAAAGGATTTTGGCCTCCTAGGTATACACTTCGGAAAAAAACAGCTTTTTCATTTTCCCATTCATGATTCCAAACCCTAGGGTTGGGACCTTCTGTACCAACCACACTCTTATAATTCAACCTTAGCCCATTTTCTTTCATAACTCCCAAACCCTACCCCTAGTGGCGAAATGGAGGGCTGCAACAGTAAGTCATTTTCAAAGATCTATCCACTCAAACAGTAAAAAAAAAAATGTTAGGGAAAAATTTTAAGTGTCACTAAAAAGGGGTACCAATCGACTCCAAATGGTCTGAAACGTACTCATATACACTTTCTGTGAAAAGGATTTTGGTCTTCCTAGGGTTACACTTCGGAAAAAATCAGCTTTTTCATTTTCCCATTCATGATTCCAAACCCTAGGGTTGGGACCTTCTGTACCAACCACGCTCTTATAATTCAACCCTAGCCCATTTTCTTTCATAACTCCCAAACCCTACCCCTAGTGGCGAAATGGATGGCTGCAACAGTAAGTCATTTTCAAAGATCTATCCACTCAAACAGTAAAAAAAAAAAAATGTTAGGGAAAAAATTTAAGTGTCACTAAAAGGGGGTACCAATTGACTTCAAATGGTCTGAAACGTACTCATATACACTTTCTGTGAAAAGGATTTTGGCCTCCTAGGGTTACACTTCGGAAAAAATCAGCTTTTTCATTTTCCCATTCATGATTCCAAACCCTAGGGTTGGGACCTTCTGTACCAACCACACTCTTATAATTCAACCCTAGCCCATTTTCTTTCATAACTCCCAAACCCTACCCCTAGTGGCGAAATGGAGGGCTGCAACAGTAAGTCATTTTCAAAGATCTATCCACTCAAACAGTAAAAAAAAAAAAAATGTTAGGGAAAAAATTTAAGTGTCATTAAAAGGGGTACCAATCGACTCCAAATGAACTGAAACGTACTCATATACACTTTCTGTGAAAAGGATTTTGGCCTCCTAGGTATACACTTCGGAAAAAAACAGCTTTTTCATTTTCCCATTCATGATTCCAAACCCTAGGGTTGGGACCTTCTGTACCAACCACACTCTTATAATTCAACCTTAGCCCATTTTCTTTCATAACTCCCAAACCCTACCCCTAGTGGCGAAATGGAGGGCTGCAACAGTAAGTCATTTTCAAAGATCTATCCACTCAAACAGTAAAAAAAAAAATGTTAGGGAAAAATTTTAAGTGTCACTAAAAAGGGGTACCAATCGACTCCAAATGGTCTGAAACGTACTCATATACACTTTCTGTGAAAAGGATTTTGGTCTTCCTAGGGTTACACTTCGGAAAAAATCAGCTTTTTCATTTTCCCATTCATGATTCCAAACCCTAGGGTTGGGACCTTCTGTACCAACCACACTCTTATAATTCAACCCTAGCCCATTTTCTTTCATAACTCCCAAACCCTACCCCTAGTGGCGAAATGGAGGGCTGCAACAGTAAGTCATTTTCAAAGATCTATCCACTCAAACAGTAAAAAAAAAAAAAATGTTAGGGAAAAAATTTAAGTGTCATTAAAAGGGGTACCAATCGACTCCAAATGGTCTGAAACGTACTCATATACACTTTCTGTGAAAAGGATTTTGGCCTCCTAGGTATACACTTCGGAAAAAAACAGCTTTTTCATTTTCCCATTCATGATTCCAAACCCTAGGGTTGGGACCTTCTGTACCAACCACACTCTTATAATTCAACCTTAGCCCATTTTCTTTCATAACTCCCAAACCCTACCCCTAGTGGCGAAATGGAGGGCTGCAACAGTAAGTCATTTTCAAAGATCTATCCACTCAAACAGTAAAAAAAAAAATGTTAGGGAAAAATTTTAAGTGTCACTAAAAAGGGGTACCAATCGACTCCAAATGGTCTGAAACGTACTCATATACACTTTCTGTGAAAAGGATTTTGGTCTTCCTAGGGTTACACTTCGGAAAAAATCAGCTTTTTCATTTTCCCATTCATGATTCCAAACCCTAGGGTTGGGACCTTCTGTACCAACCACGCTCTTATAATTCAACCCTAGCCCATTTTCTTTCATAACTCCCAAACCCTACCCCTAGTGGCGAAATGGATGGCTGCAACAGTAAGTCATTTTCAAAGATCTATCCACTCAAACAGTAAAAAAAAAATGTTAGGGAAAAAATTTAAGTGTCACTAAAAGGGGGTACCAATTGACTTCAAATGGTCTGAAACGTACTCATATACACTTTCTGTGAAAAGGATTTTGGCCTCCTAGGGTTAC
This sequence comes from Sardina pilchardus, assembly GCF_963854185.1. Classification (NCBI taxonomy): domain Eukaryota; kingdom Metazoa; phylum Chordata; class Actinopteri; order Clupeiformes; family Clupeidae; genus Sardina; species Sardina pilchardus. The sequence goes on along the minus strand of NW_026910853.1, from coordinate 60,320 downwards.
ACTTCGGAAAAAATCAGCTTTTTCATTTTCCCATTCATGATTCCAAACCCTAGGGTTGGGACCTTCTGTACCAACCACACTCTTATAATTCAACCCTAGCCCATTTTCTTTCATAACTCCCAAACCCTACCCCTAGTGGCGAAATGGAGGGCTGCAACAGTAAGTCATTTTCAAAGATCTATCCACTCAAACAGTAAAAAAAAAAAAAATGTTAGGGAAAAAATTTAAGTGTCATTAAAAGGGGTACCAATCGACTCCAAATGAACTGAAACGTACTCATATACACTTTCTGTGAAAAGGATTTTGGCCTCCTAGGTATACACTTCGGAAAAAAACAGCTTTTTCATTTTCCCATTCATGATTCCAAACCCTAGGGTTGGGACCTTCTGTACCAACCACACTCTTATAATTCAACCTTAGCCCATTTTCTTTCATAACTCCCAAACCCTACCCCTAGTGGCGAAATGGAGGGCTGCAACAGTAAGTCATTTTCAAAGATCTATCCACTCAAACAGTAAAAAAAAAAATGTTAGGGAAAAATTTTAAGTGTCACTAAAAAGGGGTACCAATCGACTCCAAATGGTCTGAAACGTACTCATATACACTTTCTGTGAAAAGGATTTTGGTCTTCCTAGGGTTACACTTCGGAAAAAATCAGCTTTTTCATTTTCCCATTCATGATTCCAAACCCTAGGGTTGGGACCTTCTGTACCAACCACACTCTTATAATTCAACCCTAGCCCATTTTCTTTCATAACTCCCAAACCCTACCCCTAGTGGCGAAATGGAGGGCTGCAACAGTAAGTCATTTTCAAAGATCTATCCACTCAAACAGTAAAAAAAAAAAAAATGTTAGGGAAAAAATTTAAGTGTCATTAAAAGGGGTACCAATCGACTCCAAATGGTCTGAAACGTACTCATATACACTTTCTGTGAAAAGGATTTTGGCCTCCTAGGTATACACTTCGGAAAAAAACAGCTTTTTCATTTTCCCATTCATGATTCCAAACCCTAGGGTTGGGACCTTCTGTACCAACCACACTCTTATAATTCAACCTTAGCCCATTTTCTTTCATAACTCCCAAACCCTACCCCTAGTGGCGAAATGGAGGGCTGCAACAGTAAGTCATTTTCAAAGATCTATCCACTCAAACAGTAAAAAAAAAAATGTTAGGGAAAAATTTTAAGTGTCACTAAAAAGGGGTACCAATCGACTCCAAATGGTCTGAAACGTACTCATATACACTTTCTGTGAAAAGGATTTTGGTCTTCCTAGGGTTACACTTCGGAAAAAATCAGCTTTTTCATTTTCCCATTCATGATTCCAAACCCTAGGGTTGGGACCTTCTGTACCAACCACGCTCTTATAATTCAACCCTAGCCCATTTTCTTTCATAACTCCCAAACCCTACCCCTAGTGGCGAAATGGATGGCTGCAACAGTAAGTCATTTTCAAAGATCTATCCACTCAAACAGTAAAAAAAAAAAAATGTTAGGGAAAAAATTTAAGTGTCACTAAAAGGGGGTACCAATTGACTTCAAATGGTCTGAAACGTACTCATATACACTTTCTGTGAAAAGGATTTTGGTCTTCCTAGGGTTACACTTCGGAAAAAATCAGCTTTTTCATTTTCCCATTCATGATTCCAAACCCTAGGGTTGGGACCTTCTGTACCAACCACACTCTTATAATTCAACCCTAGCCCATTTTCTTTCATAACTCCCAAACCCTACCCGTAGTGGCGAAATGGAGGGCTGCAACAGTAAGTCATTTTCAAAGATCTATCCACTCAAACAGTAAAAAAAAAAATGTTAGGGAAAAATTTTAAGTGTCACTAAAAAGGGGTACCAATCGACTCCAAATGGTCTGAAACGTACTCATATACACTTTCTGTGAAAAGGATTTTGGTCTTCCTAGGGTTACACTTCGGAAAAAATCAGCTTTTTCATTTTCCCATTCATGATTCCAAACCCTAGGGTTGGGACCTTCTGTACCAACCACACTCTTATAATTCAACCCTAGCCCATTTTCTTTCATAACTCCCAAACCCTACCCCTAGTGGCGAAATGGAGGGCTGCAACAGTAAGTCATTTTCAAAGATCTATCCACTCAAACAGTAAAAAAAAAAAAAATGTTAGGGAAAAAATTTAAGTGTCATTAAAAGGGGTACCAATCGACTCCAAATGGTCTGAAACGTACTCATATACACTTTCTGTGAAAAGGATTTTGGCCTCCTAGGTATACACTTCGGAAAAAAACAGCTTTTTCATTTTCCCATTCATGATTCCAAACCCTAGGGTTGGGACCTTCTGTACCAACCACACTCTTATAATTCAACCTTAGCCCATTTTCTTTCATAACTCCCAAACCCTACCCCTAGTGGCGAAATGGAGGGCTGCAACAGTAAGTCATTTTCAAAGATCTATCCACTCAAACAGTAAAAAAAAAAAATGTTAGGAAAAAATTTAAGTGTCACTAAAAGGGGGTACCAATCGACTCCAAATGGTCTGAAACGTACTCATATACACTTTCTGTGAAAAGGATTTTGGCCTCCTAGGGTTACACTTCGGAAAAAATCAGCTTTTTCATTTTCCCATTCATGATTCCAAACCCTAGGGTTGGGACCTTCTGTACCAACCACACTCTTATAATTCAACCCTAGCCCATTTTCTTTCATAACTCCCAAACCCTACCCCTAGTGGCGAAATGGAGGGCTGCAACAGTAAGTCATTTTCAAAGATCTATCCACTCAAACAGTAAAAAAAAAAAAAATGTTAGGGAAAAAATTTAAGTGTCATTAAAAGGGGTACCAATCGACTCCAAATGAACTGAAACGTACTCATATACACTTTCTGTGAAAAGGATTTTGGCCTCCTAGGTATACACTTCGGAAAAAAACAGCTTTTTCATTTTCCCATTCATGATTCCAAACCCTAGGGTTGGGACCTTCTGTACCAACCACACTCTTATAATTCAACCTTAGCCCATTTTCTTTCATAACTCCCAAACCCTACCCCTAGTGGCGAAATGGAGGGCTGCAACAGTAAGTCATTTTCAAAGATCTATCCACTCAAACAGTAAAAAAAAAAATGTTAGGGAAAAATTTTAAGTGTCACTAAAAAGGGGTACCAATCGACTCCAAATGGTCTGAAACGTACTCATATACACTTTCTGTGAAAAGGATTTTGGTCTTCCTAGGGTTACACTTCGGAAAAAATCAGCTTTTTCATTTTCCCATTCATGATTCCAAACCCTAGGGTTGGGACCTTCTGTACCAACCACGCTCTTATAATTCAACCCTAGCCCATTTTCTTTCATAACTCCCAAACCCTACCCCTAGTGGCGAAATGGATGGCTGCAACAGTAAGTCATTTTCAAAGATCTATCCACTCAAACAGTAAAAAAAAAAAAATGTTAGGGAAAAAATTTAAGTGTCACTAAAAGGGGGTACCAATTGACTTCAAATGGTCTGAAACGTACTCATATACACTTTCTGTGAAAAGGATTTTGGCCTCCTAGGTATACACTTCGGAAAAAAACAGCTTTTTCATTTTCCCATTCATGATTCCAAACCCTAGGGTTGGGACCTTCTGTACCAACCACACTCTTATAATTCAACCTTAGCCCATTTTCTTTCATAACTCCCAAACCCTACCCCTAGTGGCGAAATGGAGGGCTGCAACAGTAAGTCATTTTCAAAGATCTATCCACTCAAACAGTAAAAAAAAAAATGTTAGGGAAAAATTTTAAGTGTCACTAAAAAGGGGTACCAATCGACTCCAAATGGTCTGAAACGTACTCATATACACTTTCTGTGAAAAGGATTTTGGTCTTCCTAGGGTTACACTTCGGAAAAAATCAGCTTTTTCATTTTCCCATTCATGATTCCAAACCCTAGGGTTGGGACCTTCTGTACCAACCACGCTCTTATAATTCAACCCTAGCCCATTTTCTTTCATAACTCCCAAACCCTACCCCTAGTGGCGAAATGGATGGCTGCAACAGTAAGTCATTTTCAAAGATCTATCCACTCAAACAGTAAAAAAAAAAAAATGTTAGGGAAAAAATTTAAGTGTCACTAAAAGGGGGTACCAATTGACTTCAAATGGTCTGAAACGTACTCATATACACTTTCTGTGAAAAGGATTTTGGTCTTCCTAGGGTTACACTTCGGAAAAAATCAGCTTTTTCATTTTCCCATTCATGATTCCAAACCCTAGGGTTGGGACCTTCTGTACCAACCACACTCTTATAATTCAACCCTAGCCCATTTTCTTTCATAACTCCCAAACCCTACCCGTAGTGGCGAAATGGAGGGCTGCAACAGTAAGTCATTTTCAAAGATCTATCCACTCAAACAGTAAAAAAAAAAATGTTAGGGAAAAATTTTAAGTGTCACTAAAAAGGGGTACCAATCGACTCCAAATGGTCTGAAACGTACTCATATACACTTTCTGTGAAAAGGATTTTGGTCTTCCTAGGGTTACACTTCGGAAAAAATCAGCTTTTTCATTTTCCCATTCATGATTCCAAACCCTAGGGTTGGGACCTTCTGTACCAACCACACTCTTATAATTCAACCCTAGCCCATTTTCTTTCATAACTCCCAAACCCTACCCCTAGTGGCGAAATGGAGGGCTGCAACAGTAAGTCATTTTCAAAGATCTATCCACTCAAACAGTAAAAAAAAAAAAAATGTTAGGGAAAAAATTTAAGTGTCATTAAAAGGGGTACCAATCGACTCCAAATGGTCTGAAACGTACTCATATACACTTTCTGTGAAAAGGATTTTGGCCTCCTAGGTATACACTTCGGAAAAAAACAGCTTTTTCATTTTCCCATTCATGATTCCAAACCCTAGGGTTGGGACCTTCTGTACCAACCACACTCTTATAATTCAACCTTAGCCCATTTTCTTTCATAACTCCCAAACCCTACCCCTAGTGGCGAAATGGAGGGCTGCAACAGTAAGTCATTTTCAAAGATCTATCCACTCAAACAGTAAAAAAAAAAAATGTTAGGAAAAAATTTAAGTGTCACTAAAAGGGGGTACCAATCGACTCCAAATGGTCTGAAACGTACTCATATACACTTTCTGTGAAAAGGATTTTGGCCTCCTAGGGTTACACTTCGGAAAAAATCAGCTTTTTCATTTTCCCATTCATGATTCCAAACCCTAGGGTTGGGACCTTCTGTACCAACCACACTCTTATAATTCAACCCTAGCCCATTTTCTTTCATAACTCCCAAACCCTACCCCTAGTGGCGAAATGGAGGGCTGCAACAGTAAGTCATTTTCAAAGATCTATCCACTCAAACAGTAAAAAAAAAAAAAATGTTAGGGAAAAAATTTAAGTGTCATTAAAAGGGGTACCAATCGACTCCAAATGAACTGAAACGTACTCATATACACTTTCTGTGAAAAGGATTTTGGCCTCCTAGGTATACACTTCGGAAAAAAACAGCTTTTTCATTTTCCCATTCATGATTCCAAACCCTAGGGTTGGGACCTTCTGTACCAACCACACTCTTATAATTCAACCTTAGCCCATTTTCTTTCATAACTCCCAAACCCTACCCCTAGTGGCGAAATGGAGGGCTGCAACAGTAAGTCATTTTCAAAGATCTATCCACTCAAACAGTAAAAAAAAAAATGTTAGGGAAAAATTTTAAGTGTCACTAAAAAGGGGTACCAATCGACTCCAAATGGTCTGAAACGTACTCATATACACTTTCTGTGAAAAGGATTTTGGTCTTCCTAGGGTTACACTTCGGAAAAAATCAGCTTTTTCATTTTCCCATTCATGATTCCAAACCCTAGGGTTGGGACCTTCTGTACCAACCACACTCTTATAATTCAACCCTAGCCCATTTTCTTTCATAACTCCCAAACCCTACCCCTAGTGGCGAAATGGAGGGCTGCAACAGTAAGTCATTTTCAAAGATCTATCCACTCAAACAGTAAAAAAAAAAAAAATGTTAGGGAAAAAATTTAAGTGTCATTAAAAGGGGTACCAATCGACTCCAAATGGTCTGAAACGTACTCATATACACTTTCTGTGAAAAGGATTTTGGCCTCCTAGGTATACACTTCGGAAAAAAACAGCTTTTTCATTTTCCCATTCATGATTCCAAACCCTAGGGTTGGGACCTTCTGTACCAACCACACTCTTATAATTCAACCTTAGCCCATTTTCTTTCATAACTCCCAAACCCTACCCCTAGTGGCGAAATGGAGGGCTGCAACAGTAAGTCATTTTCAAAGATCTATCCACTCAAACAGTAAAAAAAAAAATGTTAGGGAAAAATTTTAAGTGTCACTAAAAAGGGGTACCAATCGACTCCAAATGGTCTGAAACGTACTCATATACACTTTCTGTGAAAAGGATTTTGGTCTTCCTAGGGTTACACTTCGGAAAAAATCAGCTTTTTCATTTTCCCATTCATGATTCCAAACCCTAGGGTTGGGACCTTCTGTACCAACCACGCTCTTATAATTCAACCCTAGCCCATTTTCTTTCATAACTCCCAAACCCTACCCCTAGTGGCGAAATGGATGGCTGCAACAGTAAGTCATTTTCAAAGATCTATCCACTCAAACAGTAAAAAAAAAAAAATGTTAGGGAAAAAATTTAAGTGTCACTAAAAGGGGGTACCAATTGACTTCAAATGGTCTGAAACGTACTCATATACACTTTCTGTGAAAAGGATTTTGGCCTCCTAGGGTTACACTTCGGAAAAAATCAGCTTTTTCATTTTCCCATTCATGATTCCAAACCCTAGGGTTGGGACCTTCTGTACCAACCACACTCTTATAATTCAACCCTAGCCCATTTTCTTTCATAACTCCCAAACCCTACCCCTAGTGGCGAAATGGAGGGCTGCAACAGTAAGTCATTTTCAAAGATCTATCCACTCAAACAGTAAAAAAAAAAAAAATGTTAGGGAAAAAATTTAAGTGTCATTAAAAGGGGTACCAATCGACTCCAAATGAACTGAAACGTACTCATATACACTTTCTGTGAAAAGGATTTTGGCCTCCTAGGTATACACTTCGGAAAAAAACAGCTTTTTCATTTTCCCATTCATGATTCCAAACCCTAGGGTTGGGACCTTCTGTACCAACCACACTCTTATAATTCAACCTTAGCCCATTTTCTTTCATAACTCCCAAACCCTACCCCTAGTGGCGAAATGGAGGGCTGCAACAGTAAGTCATTTTCAAAGATCTATCCACTCAAACAGTAAAAAAAAAAATGTTAGGGAAAAATTTTAAGTGTCACTAAAAAGGGGTACCAATCGACTCCAAATGGTCTGAAACGTACTCATATACACTTTCTGTGAAAAGGATTTTGGTCTTCCTAGGGTTACACTTCGGAAAAAATCAGCTTTTTCATTTTCCCATTCATGATTCCAAACCCTAGGGTTGGGACCTTCTGTACCAACCACACTCTTATAATTCAACCCTAGCCCATTTTCTTTCATAACTCCCAAACCCTACCCCTAGTGGCGAAATGGAGGGCTGCAACAGTAAGTCATTTTCAAAGATCTATCCACTCAAACAGTAAAAAAAAAAAAAATGTTAGGGAAAAAATTTAAGTGTCATTAAAAGGGGTACCAATCGACTCCAAATGGTCTGAAACGTACTCATATACACTTTCTGTGAAAAGGATTTTGGCCTCCTAGGTATACACTTCGGAAAAAAACAGCTTTTTCATTTTCCCATTCATGATTCCAAACCCTAGGGTTGGGACCTTCTGTACCAACCACACTCTTATAATTCAACCTTAGCCCATTTTCTTTCATAACTCCCAAACCCTACCCCTAGTGGCGAAATGGAGGGCTGCAACAGTAAGTCATTTTCAAAGATCTATCCACTCAAACAGTAAAAAAAAAAATGTTAGGGAAAAATTTTAAGTGTCACTAAAAAGGGGTACCAATCGACTCCAAATGGTCTGAAACGTACTCATATACACTTTCTGTGAAAAGGATTTTGGTCTTCCTAGGGTTACACTTCGGAAAAAATCAGCTTTTTCATTTTCCCATTCATGATTCCAAACCCTAGGGTTGGGACCTTCTGTACCAACCACGCTCTTATAATTCAACCCTAGCCCATTTTCTTTCATAACTCCCAAACCCTACCCCTAGTGGCGAAATGGATGGCTGCAACAGTAAGTCATTTTCAAAGATCTATCCACTCAAACAGTAAAAAAAAAAAAATGTTAGGGAAAAAATTTAAGTGTCACTAAAAGGGGGTACCAATTGACTTCAAATGGTCTGAAACGTACTCATATACACTTTCTGTGAAAAGGATTTTGGCCTCCTAGGGTTACACTTCGGAAAAAATCAGCTTTTTCATTTTCCCATTCATGATTCCAAACCCTAGGGTTGGGACCTTCTGTACCAACCACACTCTTATAATTCAACCCTAGCCCATTTTCTTTCATAACTCCCAAACCCTACCCCTAGTGGCGAAATGGAGGGCTGCAACAGTAAGTCATTTTCAAAGATCTATCCACTCAAACAGTAAAAAAAAAAAAAATGTTAGGGAAAAAATTTAAGTGTCATTAAAAGGGGTACCAATCGACTCCAAATGAACTGAAACGTACTCATATACACTTTCTGTGAAAAGGATTTTGGCCTCCTAGGTATACACTTCGGAAAAAAACAGCTTTTTCATTTTCCCATTCATGATTCCAAACCCTAGGGTTGGGACCTTCTGTACCAACCACACTCTTATAATTCAACCTTAGCCCATTTTCTTTCATAACTCCCAAACCCTACCCCTAGTGGCGAAATGGAGGGCTGCAACAGTAAGTCATTTTCAAAGATCTATCCACTCAAACAGTAAAAAAAAAAATGTTAGGGAAAAATTTTAAGTGTCACTAAAAAGGGGTACCAATCGACTCCAAATGGTCTGAAACGTACTCATATACACTTTCTGTGAAAAGGATTTTGGTCTTCCTAGGGTTACACTTCGGAAAAAATCAGCTTTTTCATTTTCCCATTCATGATTCCAAACCCTAGGGTTGGGACCTTCTGTACCAACCACACTCTTATAATTCAACCCTAGCCCATTTTCTTTCATAACTCCCAAACCCTACCCCTAGTGGCGAAATGGAGGGCTGCAACAGTAAGTCATTTTCAAAGATCTATCCACTCAAACAGTAAAAAAAAAAAAAATGTTAGGGAAAAAATTTAAGTGTCATTAAAAGGGGTACCAATCGACTCCAAATGGTCTGAAACGTACTCATATACACTTTCTGTGAAAAGGATTTTGGCCTCCTAGGTATACACTTCGGAAAAAAACAGCTTTTTCATTTTCCCATTCATGATTCCAAACCCTAGGGTTGGGACCTTCTGTACCAACCACACTCTTATAATTCAACCTTAGCCCATTTTCTTTCATAACTCCCAAACCCTACCCCTAGTGGCGAAATGGAGGGCTGCAACAGTAAGTCATTTTCAAAGATCTATCCACTCAAACAGTAAAAAAAAAAATGTTAGGGAAAAATTTTAAGTGTCACTAAAAAGGGGTACCAATCGACTCCAAATGGTCTGAAACGTACTCATATACACTTTCTGTGAAAAGGATTTTGGTCTTCCTAGGGTTACACTTCGGAAAAAATCAGCTTTTTCATTTTCCCATTCATGATTCCAAACCCTAGGGTTGGGACCTTCTGTACCAACCACGCTCTTATAATTCAACCCTAGCCCATTTTCTTTCATAACTCCCAAACCCTACCCCTAGTGGCGAAATGGATGGCTGCAACAGTAAGTCATTTTCAAAGATCTATCCACTCAAACAGTAAAAAAAAAAAAATGTTAGGGAAAAAATTTAAGTGTCACTAAAAGGGGGTACCAATTGACTTCAAATGGTCTGAAACGTACTCATATACACTTTCTGTGAAAAGGATTTTGGCCTCCTAGGGTTACACTTCGGAAAAAATCAGCTTTTTCATTTTCCCATTCATGATTCCAAACCCTAGGGTTGGGACCTTCTGTACCAACCACACTCTTATAATTCAACCCTAGCCCATTTTCTTTCATAACTCCCAAACCCTACCCCTAGTGGCGAAATGGAGGGCTGCAACAGTAAGTCATTTTCAAAGATCTATCCACTCAAACAGTAAAAAAAAAAAAAATGTTAGGGAAAAAATTTAAGTGTCATTAAAAGGGGTACCAATCGACTCCAAATGAACTGAAACGTACTCATATACACTTTCTGTGAAAAGGATTTTGGCCTCCTAGGTATACACTTCGGAAAAAAACAGCTTTTTCATTTTCCCATTCATGATTCCAAACCCTAGGGTTGGGACCTTCTGTACCAACCACACTCTTATAATTCAACCTTAGCCCATTTTCTTTCATAACTCCCAAACCCTACCCCTAGTGGCGAAATGGAGGGCTGCAACAGTAAGTCATTTTCAAAGATCTATCCACTCAAACAGTAAAAAAAAAAATGTTAGGGAAAAATTTTAAGTGTCACTAAAAAGGGGTACCAATCGACTCCAAATGGTCTGAAACGTACTCATATACACTTTCTGTGAAAAGGATTTTGGTCTTCCTAGGGTTACACTTCGGAAAAAATCAGCTTTTTCATTTTCCCATTCATGATTCCAAACCCTAGGGTTGGGACCTTCTGTACCAACCACACTCTTATAATTCAACCCTAGCCCATTTTCTTTCATAACTCCCAAACCCTACCCCTAGTGGCGAAATGGAGGGCTGCAACAGTAAGTCATTTTCAAAGATCTATCCACTCAAACAGTAAAAAAAAAAAAAATGTTAGGGAAAAAATTTAAGTGTCATTAAAAGGGGTACCAATCGACTCCAAATGGTCTGAAACGTACTCATATACACTTTCTGTGAAAAGGATTTTGGCCTCCTAGGTATACACTTCGGAAAAAAACAGCTTTTTCATTTTCCCATTCATGATTCCAAACCCTAGGGTTGGGACCTTCTGTACCAACCACACTCTTATAATTCAACCTTAGCCCATTTTCTTTCATAACTCCCAAACCCTACCCCTAGTGGCGAAATGGAGGGCTGCAACAGTAAGTCATTTTCAAAGATCTATCCACTCAAACAGTAAAAAAAAAAATGTTAGGGAAAAATTTTAAGTGTCACTAAAAAGGGGTACCAATCGACTCCAAATGGTCTGAAACGTACTCATATACACTTTCTGTGAAAAGGATTTTGGTCTTCCTAGGGTTACACTTCGGAAAAAATCAGCTTTTTCATTTTCCCATTCATGATTCCAAACCCTAGGGTTGGGACCTTCTGTACCAACCACGCTCTTATAATTCAACCCTAGCCCATTTTCTTTCATAACTCCCAAACCCTACCCCTAGTGGCGAAATGGATGGCTGCAACAGTAAGTCATTTTCAAAGATCTATCCACTCAAACAGTAAAAAAAAAAAAATGTTAGGGAAAAAATTTAAGTGTCACTAAAAGGGGGTACCAATTGACTTCAAATGGTCTGAAACGTACTCATATACACTTTCTGTGAAAAGGATTTTGGTCTTCCTAGGGTTACACTTCGGAAAAAATCAGCTTTTTCATTTTCCCATTCATGATTCCAAACCCTAGGGTTGGGACCTTCTGTACCAACCACACTCTTATAATTCAACCCTAGCCCATTTTCTTTCATAACTCCCAAACCCTACCCGTAGTGGCGAAATGGAGGGCTGCAACAGTAAGTCATTTTCAAAGATCTATCCACTCAAACAGTAAAAAAAAAAAAATGTTAGGGAAAAAATTTAAGTGTCACTAAAAGGGGGTACCAATCGACTCCAAATGGTCTGAAACGTACTCATATACACGTTCTGTGAAAAGGATTTTGGCCTCCTAGGGTTACACTTCGGAAAAAATCAGCTTTTTCATTTTCCCATTCATGATTCCAAACCCTAGGGTTGGGACCTTCTGTACCAACCACACTCTTATAATTCAACCTTAGCCCATTTTCTTTCGTAACTCCCAAACCCTACCCCTAGTGGCGAAATGGAGGGCTGCAACAGTAAAGTGTCACTAAAAGGGGGTACCAATCGACTCCAAATGGTCTGAAACGTACTCATATACACTTTCTGTGAAAAGGATTTTGGCCTCCTAGGTATACACTTCGGAAAAAAACAGCTTTTTCATTTTCCCATTCATGATTCCAAACCCTAGGGTTGGGACCTTCTGTACCAACCACACTCTTATAATTCAACCTTAGCCCATTTTCTTTCATAACTCCCAAACCCTACCCCTAGTGGCGAAATGGAGGGCTGCAACAGTAAGTCATTTTCAAAGATATATCCACTCAAACAGTAAAAAAAAAAAATGTTAGGAAAAAATTTAAGTGTCACTAAAAGGGGGTACCAATCGACTCCAAATGGTCTGAAACGTACTCATATACACTTTCTGTGAAAAGGATTTTGGCCTCCTAGGGTTACACTTCAGAAAAAATCAGCTTTTTCATTTTCCCATTCATGATTCCAAACCCTAGGGTTGGGACCTTCTGTACCAACCACACTCTTATAATTCAACCCTAGCCCATTTTCTTTCATAACTCCCAAACCCTACCCCTAGTGGCGAAATGGAGGGCTGCAACAGTAAGTCATTTTCAAAGATCTATCCACTCAAACAGTAAAAAAAAAAAAAATGTTAGGGAAAAAATTTAAGTGTCATTAAAAGGGGTACCAATCGACTCCAAATGGTCTGAAACGTACTCATATACACTTTCTGTGAAAAGGATTTTGGCCTCCTAGGTATACACTTCGGAAAAAAACAGCTTTTTCATTTTCCCATTCATGATTCCAAACCCTAGGGTTGGGACCTTCTGTACCAACCACACTCTTATAATTCAACCCTAGCCCATTTTCTTTCATAACTCCCAAACCCTACCCCTAGTGGCGAAATGGAGGGCTGCAACAGTAAGTCATTTTCAAAGATCTATCCACTCAAACAGTAAAAAAAAAAAAAATGTTAGGGAAAAAATTTAAGTGTCATTAAAAGGGGTACCAATCGACTCCAAATGAACTGAAACGTACTCATATACACTTTCTGTGAAAAGGATTTTGGCCTCCTAGGTATACACTTCGGAAAAAAACAGCTTTTTCATTTTCCCATTCATGATTCCAAACCCTAGGGTTGGGACCTTCTGTACCAACCACACTCTTATAATTCAACCTTAGCCCATTTTCTTTCATAACTCCCAAACCCTACCCCTAGTGGCGAAATGGAGGGCTGCAACAGTAAGTCATTTTCAAAGATCTATCCACTCAAACAGTAAAAAAAAAAATGTTAGGGAAAAATTTTAAGTGTCACTAAAAAGGGGTACCAATCGACTCCAAATGGTCTGAAACGTACTCATATACACTTTCTGTGAAAAGGATTTTGGTCTTCCTAGGGTTACACTTCGGAAAAAATCAGCTTTTTCATTTTCCCATTCATGATTCCAAACCCTAGGGTTGGGACCTTCTGTACCAACCACACTCTTATAATTCAACCCTAGCCCATTTTCTTTCATAACTCCCAAACCCTACCCCTAGTGGCGAAATGGAGGGCTGCAACAGTAAGTCATTTTCAAAGATCTATCCACTCAAACAGTAAAAAAAAAAAAAATGTTAGGGAAAAAATTTAAGTGTCATTAAAAGGGGTACCAATCGACTCCAAATGGTCTGAAACGTACTCATATACACTTTCTGTGAAAAGGATTTTGGCCTCCTAGGTATACACTTCGGAAAAAAACAGCTTTTTCATTTTCCCATTCATGATTCCAAACCCTAGGGTTGGGACCTTCTGTACCAACCACACTCTTATAATTCAACCTTAGCCCATTTTCTTTCATAACTCCCAAACCCTACCCCTAGTGGCGAAATGGAGGGCTGCAACAGTAAGTCATTTTCAAAGATCTATCCACTCAAACAGTAAAAAAAAAAATGTTAGGGAAAAATTTTAAGTGTCACTAAAAAGGGGTACCAATCGACTCCAAATGGTCTGAAACGTACTCATATACACTTTCTGTGAAAAGGATTTTGGTCTTCCTAGGGTTACACTTCGGAAAAAATCAGCTTTTTCATTTTCCCATTCATGATTCCAAACCCTAGGGTTGGGACCTTCTGTACCAACCACGCTCTTATAATTCAACCCTAGCCCATTTTCTTTCATAACTCCCAAACCCTACCCCTAGTGGCGAAATGGATGGCTGCAACAGTAAGTCATTTTCAAAGATCTATCCACTCAAACAGTAAAAAAAAAAAAATGTTAGGGAAAAAATTTAAGTGTCACTAAAAGGGGGTACCAATTGACTTCAAATGGTCTGAAACGTACTCATATACACTTTCTGTGAAAAGGATTTTGGCCTCCTAGGGTTACACTTCGGAAAAAATCAGCTTTTTCATTTTCCCATTCATGATTCCAAACCCTAGGGTTGGGACCTTCTGTACCAACCACACTCTTATAATTCAACCCTAGCCCATTTTCTTTCATAACTCCCAAACCCTACCCCTAGTGGCGAAATGGAGGGCTGCAACAGTAAGTCATTTTCAAAGATCTATCCACTCAAACAGTAAAAAAAAAAAAAATGTTAGGGAAAAAATTTAAGTGTCATTAAAAGGGGTACCAATCGACTCCAAATGAACTGAAACGTACTCATATACACTTTATGTGAAAAGGATTTTGGCCTCCTAGGTATACACTTCGGAAAAAAACAGCTTTTTCATTTTCCCATTCATGATTCCAAACCCTAGGGTTGGGACCTTCTGTACCAACCACACTCTTATAATTCAACCTTAGCCCATTTTCTTTCATAACTCCCAAACCCTACCCCTAGTGGCGAAATGGAGGGCTGCAACAGTAAGTCATTTTCAAAGATCTATCCACTCAAACAGTAAAAAAAAAAATGTTAGGGAAAAATTTTAAGTGTCACTAAAAAGGGGTACCAATCGACTCCAAATGGTCTGAAACGTACTCATATACACTTTCTGTGAAAAGGATTTTGGTCTTCCTAGGGTTACACTTCGGAAAAAATCAGCTTTTTCATTTTCCCATTCATGATTCCAAACCCTAGGGTTGGGACCTTCTGTACCAACCACACTCTTATAATTCAACCCTAGCCCATTTTCTTTCATAACTCCCAAACCCTACCCCTAGTGGCGAAATGGAGGGCTGCAACAGTAAGTCATTTTCAAAGATCTATCCACTCAAACAGTAAAAAAAAAAAAAATGTTAGGGAAAAAATTTAAGTGTCATTAAAAGGGGTACCAATCGACTCCAAATGGTCTGAAACGTACTCATATACACTTTCTGTGAAAAGGATTTTGGCCTCCTAGGTATACACTTCGGAAAAAAACAGCTTTTTCATTTTCCCATTCATGATTCCAAACCCTAGGGTTGGGACCTTCTGTACCAACCACACTCTTATAATTCAACCTTAGCCCATTTTCTTTCATAACTCCCAAACCCTACCCCTAGTGGCGAAATGGAGGGCTGCAACAGTAAGTCATTTTCAAAGATCTATCCACTCAAACAGTAAAAAAAAAAATGTTAGGGAAAAATTTTAAGTGTCACTAAAAAGGGGTACCAATCGACTCCAAATGGTCTGAAACGTACTCATATACACTTTCTGTGAAAAGGATTTTGGTCTTCCTAGGGTTACACTTCGGAAAAAATCAGCTTTTTCATTTTCCCATTCATGATTCCAAACCCTAGGGTTGGGACCTTCTGTACCAACCACGCTCTTATAATTCAACCCTAGCCCATTTTCTTTCATAACTCCCAAACCCTACCCCTAGTGGCGAAATGGATGGCTGCAACAGTAAGTCATTTTCAAAGATCTATCCACTCAAACAGTAAAAAAAAAAAAATGTTAGGGAAAAAATTTAAGTGTCACTAAAAGGGGGTACCAATTGACTTCAAATGGTCTGAAACGTACTCATATACACTTTCTGTGAAAAGGATTTTGGCCTCCTAGGGTTACACTTCGGAAAAAATCAGCTTTTTCATTTTCCCATTCATGATTCCAAACCCTAGGGTTGGGACCTTCTGTACCAACCACACTCTTATAATTCAACCCTAGCCCATTTTCTTTCATAACTCCCAAACCCTACCCCTAGTGGCGAAATGGAGGGCTGCAACAGTAAGTCATTTTCAAAGATCTATCCACTCAAACAGTAAAAAAAAAAAAAATGTTAGGGAAAAAATTTAAGTGTCATTAAAAGGGGTACCAATCGACTCCAAATGAACTGAAACGTACTCATATACACTTTCTGTGAAAAGGATTTTGGCCTCCTAGGTATACACTTCGGAAAAAAACAGCTTTTTCATTTTCCCATTCATGATTCCAAACCCTAGGGTTGGGACCTTCTGTACCAACCACACTCTTATAATTCAACCTTAGCCCATTTTCTTTCATAACTCCCAAACCCTACCCCTAGTGGCGAAATGGAGGGCTGCAACAGTAAGTCATTTTCAAAGATCTATCCACTCAAACAGTAAAAAAAAAAATGTTAGGGAAAAATTTTAAGTGTCACTAAAAAGGGGTACCAATCGACTCCAAATGGTCTGAAACGTACTCATATACACTTTCTGTGAAAAGGATTTTGGTCTTCCTAGGGTTACACTTCGGAAAAAATCAGCTTTTTCATTTTCCCATTCATGATTCCAAACCCTAGGGTTGGGACCTTCTGTACCAACCACACTCTTATAATTCAACCCTAGCCCATTTTCTTTCATAACTCCCAAACCCTACCCCTAGTGGCGAAATGGAGGGCTGCAACAGTAAGTCATTTTCAAAGATCTATCCACTCAAACAGTAAAAAAAAAAAAAATGTTAGGGAAAAAATTTAAGTGTCATTAAAAGGGGTACCAATCGACTCCAAATGGTCTGAAACGTACTCATATACACTTTCTGTGAAAAGGATTTTGGTCTTCCTAGGGTTACACTTCGGAAAAAATCAGCTTTTTCATTTTCCCATTCATGATTCCAAACCCTAGGGTTGGGACCTTCTGTACCAACCACGCTCTTATAATTCAACCCTAGCCCATTTTCTTTCATAACTCCCAAACCCTACCCCTAGTGGCGAAATGGATGGCTGCAACAGTAAGTCATTTTCAAAGATCTATCCACTCAAACAGTAAAAAAAAAAAAATGTTAGGGAAAAAATTTAAGTGTCACTAAAAGGGGGTACCAATTGACTTCAAATGGTCTGAAACGTACTCATATACACTTTCTGTGAAAAGGATTTTGGTCTTCCTAGGGTTACACTTCGGAAAAAATCAGCTTTTTCATTTTCCCATTCATGATTCCAAACCCTAGGGTTGGGACCTTCTGTACCAACCACACTCTTATAATTCAACCCTAGCCCATTTTCTTTCATAACTCCCAAACCCTACCCGTAGTGGCGAAATGGAGGGCTGCAACAGTAAGTCATTTTCAAAGATCTATCCACTCAAACAGTAAAAAAAAAAATGTTAGGGAAAAATTTTAAGTGTCACTAAAAAGGGGTACCAATCGACTCCAAATGGTCTGAAACGTACTCATATACACTTTCTGTGAAAAGGATTTTGGTCTTCCTAGGGTTACACTTCGGAAAAAATCAGCTTTTTCATTTTCCCATTCATGATTCCAAACCCTAGGGTTGGGACCTTCTGTACCAACCACACTCTTATAATTCAACCCTAGCCCATTTTCTTTCATAACTCCCAAACCCTACCCCTAGTGGCGAAATGGAGGGCTGCAACAGTAAGTCATTTTCAAAGATCTATCCACTCAAACAGTAAAAAAAAAAATGTTAGGGAAAAATTTTAAGTGTCACTAAAAAGGGGTACCAATCGACTCCAAATGGTCTGAAACGTACTCATATACACTTTCTGTGAAAAGGATTTTGGTCTTCCTAGGGTTACACTTCGGAAAAAATCAGCTTTTTCATTTTCCCATTCATGATTCCAAACCCTAGGGTTGGGACCTTCTGTACCAACCACACTCTTATAATTCAACCCTAGCCCATTTTCTTTCATAACTCCCAAACCCTACCCCTAGTGGCGAAATGGAGGGCTGCAACAGTAAGTCATTTTCAAAGATCTATCCACTCAAACAGTAAAAAAAAAAAAAATGTTAGGGAAAAAATTTAAGTGTCATTAAAAGGGGTACCAATCGACTCCAAATGGTCTGAAACGTACTCATATACACTTTCTGTGAAAAGGATTTTGGCCTCCTAGGTATACACTTCGGAAAAAAACAGCTTTTTCATTTTCCCATTCATGATTCCAAACCCTAGGGTTGGGACCTTCTGTACCAACCACACTCTTATAATTCAACCTTAGCCCATTTTCTTTCATAACTCCCAAACCCTACCCCTAGTGGCGAAATGGAGGGCTGCAACAGTAAGTCATTTTCAAAGATCTATCCACTCAAACAGTAAAAAAAAAAAATGTTAGGAAAAAATTTAAGTGTCACTAAAAGGGGGTACCAATCGACTCCAAATGGTCTGAAACGTACTCATATACACTTTCTGTGAAAAGGATTTTGGCCTCCTAGGGTTACACTTCGGAAAAAATCAGCTTTTTCATTTTCCCATTCATGATTCCAAACCCTAGGGTTGGGACCTTCTGTACCAACCACACTCTTATAATTCAACCCTAGCCCATTTTCTTTCATAACTCCCAAACCCTACCCCTAGTGGCGAAATGGAGGGCTGCAACAGTAAGTCATTTTCAAAGATCTATCCACTCAAACAGTAAAAAAAAAAATGTTAGGGAAAAAATTTAAGTGTCATTAAAAGGGGTACCAATCGACTCCAAATGAACTGAAACGTACTCATATACACTTTCTGTGAAAAGGATTTTGGCCTCCTAGGTATACACTTCGGAAAAAAACAGCTTTTTCATTTTCCCATTCATGATTCCAAACCCTAGGGTTGGGACCTTCTGTACCAACCACACTCTTATAATTCAACCTTAGCCCATTTTCTTTCATAACTCCCAAACCCTACCCCTAGTGGCGAAATGGAGGGCTGCAACAGTAAGTCATTTTCAAAGATCTATCCACTCAAACAGTAAAAAAAAAAATGTTAGGGAAAAATTTTAAGTGTCACTAAAAAGGGGTACCAATCGACTCCAAATGGTCTGAAACGTACTCATATACACTTTCTGTGAAAAGGATTTTGGTCTTCCTAGGGTTACACTTCGGAAAAAATCAGCTTTTTCATTTTCCCATTCATGATTCCAAACCCTAGGGTTGGGACCTTCTGTACCAACCACACTCTTATAATTCAACCCTAGCCCATTTTCTTTCATAACTCCCAAACCCTACCCCTAGTGGCGAAATGGAGGGCTGCAACAGTAAGTCATTTTCAAAGATCTATCCACTCAAACAGTAAAAAAAAAAAAAATGTTAGGGAAAAAATTTAAGTGTCATTAAAAGGGGTACCAATCGACTCCAAATGGTCTGAAACGTACTCATATACACTTTCTGTGAAAAGGATTTTGGCCTCCTAGGTATACACTTCGGAAAAAAACAGCTTTTTCATTTTCCCATTCATGATTCCAAACCCTAGGGTTGGGACCTTCTGTACCAACCACACTCTTATAATTCAACCTTAGCCCATTTTCTTTCATAACTCCCAAACCCTACCCCTAGTGGCGAAATGGAGGGCTGCAACAGTAAGTCATTTTCAAAGATCTATCCACTCAAACAGTAAAAAAAAAAATGTTAGGGAAAAATTTTAAGTGTCACTAAAAAGGGGTACCAATCGACTCCAAATGGTCTGAAACGTACTCATATACACTTTCTGTGAAAAGGATTTTGGTCTTCCTAGGGTTACACTTCGGAAAAAATCAGCTTTTTCATTTTCCCATTCATGATTCCAAACCCTAGGGTTGGGACCTTCTGTACCAACCACGCTCTTATAATTCAACCCTAGCCCATTTTCTTTCATAACTCCCAAACCCTACCCCTAGTGGCGAAATGGATGGCTGCAACAGTAAGTCATTTTCAAAGATCTATCCACTCAAACAGTAAAAAAAAAAAAATGTTAGGGAAAAAATTTAAGTGTCACTAAAAGGGGGTACCAATTGACTTCAAATGGTCTGAAACGTACTCATATACACTTTCTGTGAAAAGGATTTTGGCCTCCTAGGGTTACACTTCGGAAAAAATCAGCTTTTTCATTTTCCCATTCATGATTCCAAACCCTAGGGTTGGGACCTTCTGTACCAACCACACTCTTATAATTCAACCCTAGCCCATTTTCTTTCATAACTCCCAAACCCTACCCCTAGTGGCGAAATGGAGGGCTGCAACAGTAAGTCATTTTCAAAGATCTATCCACTCAAACAGTAAAAAAAAAAAAAATGTTAGGGAAAAAATTTAAGTGTCATTAAAAGGGGTACCAATCGACTCCAAATGAACTGAAACGTACTCATATACACTTTCTGTGAAAAGGATTTTGGCCTCCTAGGTATACACTTCGGAAAAAAACAGCTTTTTCATTTTCCCATTCATGATTCCAAACCCTAGGGTTGGGACCTTCTGTACCAACCACACTCTTATAATTCAACCTTAGCCCATTTTCTTTCATAACTCCCAAACCCTACCCCTAGTGGCGAAATGGAGGGCTGCAACAGTAAGTCATTTTCAAAGATCTATCCACTCAAACAGTAAAAAAAAAAATGTTAGGGAAAAATTTTAAGTGTCACTAAAAAGGGGTACCAATCGACTCCAAATGGTCTGAAACGTACTCATATACACTTTCTGTGAAAAGGATTTTGGTCTTCCTAGGGTTACACTTCGGAAAAAATCAGCTTTTTCATTTTCCCATTCATGATTCCAAACCCTAGGGTTGGGACCTTCTGTACCAACCACGCTCTTATAATTCAACCCTAGCCCATTTTCTTTCATAACTCCCAAACCCTACCCCTAGTGGCGAAATGGATGGCTGCAACAGTAAGTCATTTTCAAAGATCTATCCACTCAAACAGTAAAAAAAAAAAAATGTTAGGGAAAAAATTTAAGTGTCACTAAAAGGGGGTACCAATTGACTTCAAATGGTCTGAAACGTACTCATATACACTTTCTGTGAAAAGGATTTTGGCCTCCTAGGGTTACACTTCGGAAAAAATCAGCTTTTTCATTTTCCCATTCATGATTCCAAACCCTAGGGTTGGGACCTTCTGTACCAACCACACTCTTATAATTCAACCCTAGCCCATTTTCTTTTATAACTCCCAAACCCTACCCCTAGTGGCGAAATGGAGGGCTGCAACAGTAAGTCATTTTCAAAGATCTATCCACTCAAACAGTAAAAAAAAAAAAAATGTTAGGGAAAAAATTTAAGTGTCATTAAAAGGGGTACCAATCGACTCCAAATGAACTGAAACGTACTCATATACACTTTCTGTGAAAAGGATTTTGGCCTCCTAGGTATACACTTCGGAAAAAAACAGCTTTTTCATTTTCCCATTCATGATTCCAAACCCTAGGGTTGGGACCTTCTGTACCAACCACACTCTTATAATTCAACCTTAGCCCATTTTCTTTCATAACTCCCAAACCCTACCCCTAGTGGCGAAATGGAGGGCTGCAACAGTAAGTCATTTTCAAAGATCTATCCACTCAAACAGTAAAAAAAAAAATGTTAGGGAAAAATTTTAAGTGTCACTAAAAAGGGGTACCAATCGACTCCAAATGGTCTGAAACGTACTCATATACACTTTCTGTGAAAAGGATTTTGGTCTTCCTAGGGTTACACTTCGGAAAAAATCAGCTTTTTCATTTTCCCATTCATGATTCCAAACCCTAGGGTTGGGACCTTCTGTACCAACCACACTCTTATAATTCAACCCTAGCCCATTTTCTTTCATAACTCCCAAACCCTACCCCTAGTGGCGAAATGGAGGGCTGCAACAGTAAGTCATTTTCAAAGATCTATCCACTCAAACAGTAAAAAAAAAAAAAATGTTAGGGAAAAAATTTAAGTGTCATTAAAAGGGGTACCAATCGACTCCAAATGGTCTGAAACGTACTCATATACACTTTCTGTGAAAAGGATTTTGGCCTCCTAGGTATACACTTCGGAAAAAAACAGCTTTTTCATTTTCCCATTCATGATTCCAAACCCTAGGGTTGGGACCTTCTGTACCAACCACACTCTTATAATTCAACCTTAGCCCATTTTCTTTCATAACTCCCAAACCCTACCCCTAGTGGCGAAATGGAGGGCTGCAACAGTAAGTCATTTTCAAAGATCTATCCACTCAAACAGTAAAAAAAAAAATGTTAGGGAAAAATTTTAAGTGTCACTAAAAAGGGGTACCAATCGACTCCAAATGGTCTGAAACGTACTCATATACACTTTCTGTGAAAAGGATTTTGGTCTTCCTAGGGTTACACTTCGGAAAAAATCAGCTTTTTCATTTTCCCATTCATGATTCCAAACCCTAGGGTTGGGACCTTCTGTACCAACCACGCTCTTATAATTCAACCCTAGCCCATTTTCTTTCATAACTCCCAAACCCTACCCCTAGTGGCGAAATGGATGGCTGCAACAGTAAGTCATTTTCAAAGATCTATCCACTCAAACAGTAAAAAAAAAAAAATGTTAGGGAAAAAATTTAAGTGTCACTAAAAGGGGGTACCAATTGACTTCAAATGGTCTGAAACGTACTCATATACACTTTCTGTGAAAAGGATTTTGGCCTCCTAGGGTTACACTTCGGAAAAAATCAGCTTTTTCATTTTCCCATTCATGATTCCAAACCCTAGGGTTGGGACCTTCTGTACCAACCACACTCTTATAATTCAACCCTAGCCCATTTTCTTTCATAACTCCCAAACCCTACCCCTAGTGGCGAAATGGAGGGCTGCAACAGTAAGTCATTTTCAAAGATCTATCCACTCAAACAGTAAAAAAAAAAAAAATGTTAGGGAAAAAATTTAAGTGTCATTAAAAGGGGTACCAATCGACTCCAAATGAACTGAAACGTACTCATATACACTTTCTGTGAAAAGGATTTTGGCCTCCTAGGTATACACTTCGGAAAAAAACAGCTTTTTCATTTTCCCATTCATGATTCCAAACCCTAGGGTTGGGACCTTCTGTACCAACCACACTCTTATAATTCAACCTTAGCCCATTTTCTTTCATAACTCCCAAACCCTACCCCTAGTGGCGAAATGGAGGGCTGCAACAGTAAGTCATTTTCAAAGATCTATCCACTCAAACAGTAAAAAAAAAAATGTTAGGGAAAAATTTTAAGTGTCACTAAAAAGGGGTACCAATCGACTCCAAATGGTCTGAAACGTACTCATATACACTTTCTGTGAAAAGGATTTTGGTCTTCCTAGGGTTACACTTCGGAAAAAATCAGCTTTTTCATTTTCCCATTCATGATTCCAAACCCTAGGGTTGGGACCTTCTGTACCAACCACACTCTTATAATTCAACCCTAGCCCATTTTCTTTCATAACTCCCAAACCCTACCCCTAGTGGCGAAATGGAGGGCTGCAACAGTAAGTCATTTTCAAAGATCTATCCACTCAAACAGTAAAAAAAAAAAAAATGTTAGGGAAAAAATTTAAGTGTCATTAAAAGGGGTACCAATCGACTCCAAATGGTCTGAAACGTACTCATATACACTTTCTGTGAAAAGGATTTTGGCCTCCTAGGTATACACTTCGGAAAAAAACAGCTTTTTCATTTTCCCATTCATGATTCCAAACCCTAGGGTTGGGACCTTCTGTACCAACCACACTCTTATAATTCAACCTTAGCCCATTTTCTTTCATAACTCCCAAACCCTACCCCTAGTGGCGAAATGGAGGGCTGCAACAGTAAGTCATTTTCAAAGATCTATCCACTCAAACAGTAAAAAAAAAAATGTTAGGGAAAAATTTTAAGTGTCACTAAAAAGGGGTACCAATCGACTCCAAATGGTCTGAAACGTACTCATATACACTTTCTGTGAAAAGGATTTTGGTCTTCCTAGGGTTACACTTCGGAAAAAATCAGCTTTTTCATTTTCCCATTCATGATTCCAAACCCTAGGGTTGGGACCTTCTGTACCAACCACGCTCTTATAATTCAACCCTAGCCCATTTTCTTTCATAACTCCCAAACCCTACCCCTAGTGGCGAAATGGATGGCTGCAACAGTAAGTCATTTTCAAAGATCTATCCACTCAAACAGTAAAAAAAAAAAAATGTTAGGGAAAAAATTTAAGTGTCACTAAAAGGGGGTACCAATTGACTTCAAATGGTCTGAAACGTACTCATATACACTTTCTGTGAAAAGGATTTTGGTCTTCCTAGGGTTACACTTCGGAAAAAATCAGCTTTTTCATTTTCCCATTCATGATTCCAAACCCTAGGGTTGGGACCTTCTGTACCAACCACACTCTTATAATTCAACCCTAGCCCATTTTCTTTCATAACTCCCAAACCCTACCCGTAGTGGCGAAATGGAGGGCTGCAACAGTAAGTCATTTTCAAAGATCTATCCACTCAAACAGTAAAAAAAAAAAAATGTTAGGGAAAAAATTTAAGTGTCACTAAAAGGGGGTACCAATCGACTCCAAATGGTCTGAAACGTACTCATATACACGTTCTGTGAAAAGGATTTTGGCCTCCTAGGGTTACACTTCGGAAAAAATCAGCTTTTTCATTTTCCCATTCATGATTCCAAACCCTAGGGTTGGGACCTTCTGTACCAACCACACTCTTATAATTCAACCTTAGCCCATTTTCTTTCGTAACTCCCAAACCCTACCCCTAGTGGCGAAATGGAGGGCTGCAACAGTAAAGTGTCACTAAAAGGGGGTACCAATCGACTCCAAATGGTCTGAAACGTACTCATATACACTTTCTGTGAAAAGGATTTTGGCCTCCTAGGTATACACTTCGGAAAAAAACAGCTTTTTCATTTTCCCATTCATGATTCCAAACCCTAGGGTTGGGACCTTCTGTACCAACCACACTCTTATAATTCAACCTTAGCCCATTTTCTTTCATAACTCCCAAACCCTACCCCTAGTGGCGAAATGGAGGGCTGCAACAGTAAGTCATTTTCAAAGATATATCCACTCAAACAGTAAAAAAAAAAAATGTTAGGAAAAAATTTAAGTGTCACTAAAAGGGGGTACCAATCGACTCCAAATGGTCTGAAACGTACTCATATACACTTTCTGTGAAAAGGATTTTGGCCTCCTAGGGTTACACTTCAGAAAAAATCAGCTTTTTCATTTTCCCATTCATGATTCCAAACCCTAGGGTTGGGACCTTCTGTACCAACCACACTCTTATAATTCAACCCTAGCCCATTTTCTTTCATAACTCCCAAACCCTACCCCTAGTGGCGAAATGGAGGGCTGCAACAGTAAGTCATTTTCAAAGATCTATCCACTCAAACAGTAAAAAAAAAAAAAATGTTAGGGAAAAAATTTAAGTGTCATTAAAAGGGGTACCAATCGACTCCAAATGGTCTGAAACGTACTCATATACACTTTCTGTGAAAAGGATTTTGGCCTCCTAGGTATACACTTCGGAAAAAAACAGCTTTTTCATTTTCCCATTCATGATTCCAAACCCTAGGGTTGGGACCTTCTGTACCAACCACACTCTTATAATTCAACCCTAGCCCATTTTCTTTCATAACTCCCAAACCCTACCCGTAGTGGCGAAATGGAGGGCTGCAACAGTAAGTCATTTTCAAAGATCTATCCACTCAAACAGTAAAAAAAAAAAAATGTTAGGGAAAAAATTTAAGTGTCACTAAAAGGGGGTACCAATCGACTCCAAATGGTCTGAAACGTACTCATATACACGTTCTGTGAAAAGGATTTTGGCCTCCTAGGGTTACACTTCGGAAAAAATCAGCTTTTTCATTTTCCCATTCATGATTCCAAACCCTAGGGTTGGGACCTTCTGTACCAACCACACTCTTATAATTCAACCTTAGCCCATTTTCTTTTGTAACTCCCAAACCCTACCCCTAGTGGCGAAATGGAGGGCTGCAACAGTAAAGTGTCACTAAAAGGGGGTACCAATCGACTCCAAATGGTCTGAAACGTACTCATATACACTTTCTGTGAAAAGGATTTTGGCCTCCTAGGTATACACTTCGGAAAAAAACAGCTTTTTCATTTTCCCATTCATGATTCCAAACCCTAGGGTTGGGACCTTCTGTACCAACCACACTCTTATAATTCAACCTTAGCCCATTTTCTTTCATAACTCCCAAACCCTACCCCTAGTGGCGAAATGGAGGGCTGCAACAGTAAGTCA
This sequence comes from Sardina pilchardus, assembly GCF_963854185.1. NCBI lineage: Eukaryota > Metazoa > Chordata > Actinopteri > Clupeiformes > Clupeidae > Sardina > Sardina pilchardus. The sequence continues at coordinate 34,055 of NW_026910853.1, read as the reverse complement.
TTTTCAAAGATCTATCCACTCAAACAGTAAAAAAAAAAAATGTTAGGAAAAAATTTAAGTGTCACTAAAAGGGGGTACCAATCGACTCCAAATGGTCTGAAACGTACTCATATACACTTTCTGTGAAAAGGATTTTGGCCTCCTAGGGTTACACTTCGGAAAAAATCAGCTTTTTCATTTTCCCATTCATGATTCCAAACCCTAGGGTTGGGACCTTCTGTACCAACCACACTCTTATAATTCAACCCTAGCCCATTTTCTTTCATAACTCCCAAACCCTACCCCTAGTGGCGAAATGGAGGGCTGCAACAGTAAGTCATTTTCAAAGATCTATCCACTCAAACAGTAAAAAAAAAAAAAATGTTAGGGAAAAAATTTAAGTGTCATTAAAAGGGGTACCAATCGACTCCAAATGGTCTGAAACGTACTCATATACACTTTCTGTGAAAAGGATTTTGGCCTCCTAGGTATACACTTCGGAAAAAAACAGCTTTTTCATTTTCCCATTCATGATTCCAAACCCTAGGGTTGGGACCTTCTGTACCAACCACACTCTTATAATTCAACCTTAGCCCATTTTCTTTCATAACTCCCAAACCCTACCCCTAGTGGCGAAATGGAGGGCTGCAACAGTAAGTCATTTTCAAAGATCTATCCACTCAAACAGTAAAAAAAAAAAATGTTAGGAAAAAATTTAAGTGTCACTAAAAGGGGGTACCAATCGACTCCAAATGGTCTGAAACGTACTCATATACACTTTCTGTGAAAAGGATTTTGGCCTCCTAGGGTTACACTTCGGAAAAAATCAGCTTTTTCATTTTCCCATTCATGATTCCAAACCCTAGGGTTGGGACCTTCTGTACCAACCACACTCTTATAATTCAACCCTAGCCCATTTTCTTTCATAACTCCCAAACCCTACCCCTAGTGGCGAAATGGAGGGCTGCAACAGTAAGTCATTTTCAAAGATCTATCCACTCAAACAGTAAAAAAAAAAAAAATGTTAGGGAAAAAATTTAAGTGTCATTAAAAGGGGGTACCAATCGACTCCAAATGGTCTGAAACGTACTCATATACACTTTCTGTGAAAAGGATTTTGGCCTCCTAGGGTTACACTTCGGAAAAAATCAGCTTTTTCATTTTCCCATTCATGATTCCAAACCCTAGGGTTGGGACCTTCTGTACCAACCACACTCTTATAATTCAACCCTAGCCCATTTTCTTTCATAACTCCCAAACCCTACCCCTAGTAGCGAAATGGAGGGATGCAACAGTAAGTCATTTTCAAAGATCTATCCACTCAAACAGTAAAAAAAAAAAAATGTTAGGGAAAAAATTTAAGTGTCACTAAAAGGGGGTACCAATCGACTCCATATGGTCTGAAACGTACTCATATACACTTTCTGTGAAAAGGATTTTGGCCTCCTAGGGTTACACTTCGGAAAAAATCAGCTTTTTCATTTTCCCATTCATGGTTCCAAACCCTAGTACCTTTGTGTTGTATGCGCTTGGTTTCAAGCTTCTAAGACCTTCCAATTTCAAGCTATGAAGGAAAAGTGAAGACACGTTTACTTTTCATATTTCATGACAGTTGGCTGAGACGGCCAAAACATGCGCTCGTGGAAACTTTTTTCAAAATCCACTTTGGGCTTGTAAGATGTTGTAAAGTGACTTTCTGTCACAATGCACTACAGGCAGCTCAACACCCAACTTCATGAACACCACATCAGAGTGAATGATGCGACTGAACCGCGTGCGCTGGAGCCACCAGTGAGCGGCCAGTAGCTCATTGAGGCCCTTTGTGTTGTATGCGCTTGGTTTCAAGCTTCTAAGACCTTCCAATTTCAAGCTATGAAGGAAAAGTGAAGACACGTTTACTTTTCATATTTCATGACAGTTGGCTGAGACGGCCAAAACATGCGCTCGTGGAAACTTTTTTCAAAATCCACTTTGGGCTTGTAAGATGTTGTAAAGTGACTTTCTGTCACAATGCACTACATGCACCTCAACACCCAACTTCATGAACACCACATCAGAGTGAATGATGCGACTGAACCGCGTGCGCTGGAGCCACCAGTGAGCGGCCAGTAGCTCATTGAGGCCCTTTGTGTTGTATGCGCTTGGTTTCAAGCTTCTAAGACCTTCCAATTTCAAGCTATGAAGGAAAAGTGAAGACACGTTTACTTTTCATATTTCATGACAGTTGGCTGAGACGGCCAAAACATGCGCTCGTGGAAACTTTTTTCAAAATCCACTTTGGGCTTGTAAGATGTTGTAAAGTGACTTTCTGTCACAATGCACTACATGCACCTCAACACCCAACTTCATGAACACCACATCAGAGTGAATGATGCGACTGAACCGCGTGCGCTGGAGCCACCAGTGAGCGGCCAGTAGCTCATTGAGGCCCTTTGTGTTGTATGCGCTTGGTTTCAAGCTTCTAAGACCTTCCAATTTCAAGCTATGAAGGAAAAGTGAAGACACGTTTACTTTTCATATTTCATGACAGTTGGCTGAGACGGCCAAAACATGCGCTCGTGGAAACTTTTTTCAAAATCCACTTTGGGCTTGTAAGATGTTGTAAAGTGACTTTCTGTCACAATGCAGTACATGCACCTCAACACCCAACTTCATGAACACCACATCAGAGTGAATGATGCGACTGAACCGCGTGCGCTGGAGCCACCAGTGAGCGGCCAGTAGCTCATTGAGGCCCTTTGTGTTGTATGCGCTTGGTTTCAAGCTTCTAAGACCTTCCAATTTCAAGCTATGAAGGAAAAGTGAAGACACGTTTACTTTTCATATTTCATGACAGTTGGCTGAGACGGCCAAAACATGCGCTCGTGGAAACTTTTTTCAAAATCCACTTTGGGCTTGTAAGATGTTGTAAAGTGACTTTCTGTCACAATGCACTACATGCACCTCAACACCCAACTTCATGAACACCACATCAGAGTGAATGATGCGACTGAACCGCGTGCGCTGGAGCCACCAGTGAGCGGCCAGTAGCTCATTGAGGCCCTTTGTGTTGTATGCGCTTGGTTTCAAGCTTCTAAGACCTTCCAATTTCAAGCTATGAAGGAAAAGTGAAGACACGTTTACTTTTCATATTTCATGACAGTTGGCTGAGACGGCCAAAACATGCGCTCGTGGAAACTTTTTTCAAAATCCACTTTGGGCTTGTAAGATGTTGTAAAGTGACTTTCTGTCACAATGCACTACATGCACCTCAACACCCAACTTCATGAACACCACATCAGAGTGAATGATGCGACTGAACCGCGTGCGCTGGAGCCACCAGTGAGCGGCCAGTAGCTCATTGAGGCCCTTTGTGTTGTATGCGCTTGGTTTCAAGCTTCTAAGACCTTCCAATTTCAAGCTATGAAGGAAAAGTGAAGACACGTTTACTTTTCATATTTCATGACAGTTGGCTGAGACGGCCAAAACATGCGCTCGTGGAAACTTTTTTCAAAATCCACTTTGGGCTTGTAAGATGTTGTAAAGTGACTTTCTGTCACAATGCAGTACATGCACCTCAACACCCAACTTCATGAACACCACATCAGAGTGAATGATGCGACTGAACCGCGTGCGCTGGAGCCACCAGTGAGCGGCCAGTAGCTCATTGAGGCCCTTTGTGTTGTATGCGCTTGGTTTCAAGCTTCTAAGACCTTCCAATTTCAAGCTATGAAGGAAAAGTGAAGACACGTTTACTTTTCATATTTCATGACAGTTGGCTGAGACGGCCAAAACATGCGCTCGTGGAAACTTTTTTCAAAATCCACTTTGGGCTTGTAAGATGTTGTAAAGTGACTTTCTGTCACAATGCACTACATGCACCTCAACACCCAACTTCATGAACACCACATCAGAGTGAATGATGCGACTGAACCGCGTGCGCTGGAGCCACCAGTGAGCGGCCAGTAGCTCATTGAGGCCCTTTGTGTTGTATGCGCTTGGTTTCAAGCTTCTAAGACCTTCCAATTTCAAGCTATGAAGGAAAAGTGAAGACACGTTTACTTTTCATATTTCATGACAGTTGGCTGAGACGGCCAAAACATGCGCTCGTGGAAACTTTTTTCAAAATCCACTTTGGGCTTGTAAGATGTTGTAAAGTGACTTTCTGTCACAATGCAGTACATGCACCTCAACACCCAACTTCATGAACACCACATCAGAGTGAATGATGCGACTGAACCGCGTGCGCTGGAGCCACCAGTGAGCGGCCAGTAGCTCATTGAGGCCCTTTGTGTTGTATGCGCTTGGTTTCAAGCTTCTAAGACCTTCCAATTTCAAGCTATGAAGGAAAAGTGAAGACACGTTTACTTTTCATATTTCATGACAGTTGGCTGAGACGGCCAAAACATGCGCTCGTGGAAACTTTTTTCAAAATCCACTTTGGGCTTGTAAGATGTTGTAAAGTGACTTTCTGTCACAATGCACTACATGCACCTCAACACCCAACTTCATGAACACCACATCAGAGTGAATGATGCGACTGAACCGCGTGCGCTGGAGCCACCAGTGAGCGGCCAGTAGCTCATTGAGGCCCTTTGTGTTGTATGCGCTTGGTTTCAAGCTTCTAAGACCTTCCAATTTCAAGCTATGAAGGAAAAGTGAAGACACGTTTACTTTTCATATTTCATGACAGTTGGCTGAGACGGCCAAAACATGCGCTCGTGGAAACTTTTTTCAAAATCCACTTTGGGCTTGTAAGATGTTGTAAAGTAACTTTCTGTCACAATGCACTACATGCACCTCAACACCCAACTTCATGAACACCACATCAGAGTGAATGATGCGACTGAACCGCGTGCGCTGGAGCCACCAGTGAGCGGCCAGTAGCTCATTGAGGCCCTTTGTGTTGTATGCGCTTGGTTTCAAGCTTCTAAGACCTTCCAATTTCAAGCTATGAAGGAAAAGTGAAGACACGTTTACTTTTCATATTTCATGACAGTTGGCTGAGACGGCCAAAACATGCGCTCGTGGAAACTTTTTTCAAAATCCACTTTGGGCTTGTAAGATGTTGTAAAGTGACTTTCTGTCACAATGCAGTACATGCACCTCAACACCCAACTTCATGAACACCACATCAGAGTGAATGATGCGACTGAACCGCGTGCGCTGGAGCCACCAGTGAGCGGCCAGTAGCTCATTGAGGCCCTTTGTGTTGTATGCGCTTGGTTTCAAGCTTCTAAGACCTTCCAATTTCAAGCTATGAAGGAAAAGTGAAGACACGTTTACTTTTCATATTTCATGACAGTTGGCTGAGACGGCCAAAACATGCGCTCGTGGAAACTTTTTTCAAAATCCACTTTGGGCTTGTAAGATGTTGTAAAGTGACTTTCTGTCACAATGCACTACATGCACCTCAACACCCAACTTCATGAACACCACATCAGAGTGAATGATGCGACTGAACCGCGTGCGCTGGAGCCACCAGTGAGCGGCCAGTAGCTCATTGAGGCCCTTTGTGTTGTATGCGCTTGGTTTCAAGCTTCTAAGACCTTCCAATTTCAAGCTATGAAGGAAAAGTGAAGACACGTTTACTTTTCATATTTCATGACAGTTGGCTGAGACGGCCAAAACATGCGCTCGTGGAAACTTTTTTCAAAATCCACTTTGGGCTTGTAAGATGTTGTAAAGTGACTTTCTGTCACAATGCAGTACATGCACCTCAACACCCAACTTCATGAACACCACATCAGAGTGAATGATGCGACTGAACCGCGTGCGCTGGAGCCACCAGTGAGCGGCCAGTAGCTCATTGAGGCCCTTTGTGTTGTATGCGCTTGGTTTCAAGCTTCTAAGACCTTCCAATTTCAAGCTATGAAGGAAAAGTGAAGACACGTTTACTTTTCATATTTCATGACAGTTGGCTGAGACGGCCAAAACATGCGCTCGTGGAAACTTTTTTCAAAATCCACTTTGGGCTTGTAAGATGTTGTAAAGTGACTTTCTGTCACAATGCACTACATGCACCTCAACACCCAACTTCATGAACACCACATCAGAGTGAATGATGCGACTGAACCGCGTGCGCTGGAGCCACCAGTGAGCGGCCAGTAGCTCATTGAGGCCCTTTGTGTTGTATGCGCTTGGTTTCAAGCTTCTAAGACCTTCCAATTTCAAGCTATGAAGGAAAAGTGAAGACACGTTTACTTTTCATATTTCATGACAGTTGGCTGAGACGGCCAAAACATGCGCTCGTGGAAACTTTTTTCAAAATCCACTTTGGGCTTGTAAGATGTTGTAAAGTGACTTTCTGTCACAATGCACTACATGCACCTCAACACCCAACTTCATGAACACCACATCAGAGTGAATGATGCGACTGAACCGCGTGCGCTGGAGCCACCAGTGAGCGGCCAGTAGCTCATTGAGGCCCTTTGTGTTGTATGCGCTTGGTTTCAAGCTTCTAAGACCTTCCAATTTCAAGCTATGAAGGAAAAGTGAAGACACGTTTACTTTTCATATTTCATGACAGTTGGCTGAGACGGCCAAAACATGCGCTCGTGGAAACTTTTTTCAAAATCCACTTTGGGCTTGTAAGATGTTGTAAAGTGACTTTCTGTCACAATGCACTACATGCACCTCAACACCCAACTTCATGAACACCACATCAGAGTGAATGATGCGACTGAACCGCGTGCGCTGGAGCCACCAGTGAGCGGCCAGTAGCTCATTGAGGCCCTTTGTGTTGTATGCGCTTGGTTTCAAGCTTCTAAGACCTTCCAATTTCAAGCTATGAAGGAAAAGTGAAGACACGTTTACTTTTCATATTTCATGACAGTTGGCTGAGACGGCCAAAACATGCGCTCGTGGAAACTTTTTTCAAAATCCACTTTGGGCTTGTAAGATGTTGTAAAGTGACTTTCTGTCACAATGCAGTACATGCACCTCAACACCCAACTTCATGAACACCACATCAGAGTGAATGATGCGACTGAACCGCGTGCGCTGGAGCCACCAGTGAGCGGCCAGTAGCTCATTGAGGCCCTTTGTGTTGTATGCGCTTGGTTTCAAGCTTCTAAGACCTTCCAATTTCAAGCTATGAAGGAAAAGTGAAGACACGTTTACTTTTCATATTTCATGACAGTTGGCTGAGACGGCCAAAACATGCGCTCGTGGAAACTTTTTTCAAAATCCACTTTGGGCTTGTAAGATGTTGTAAAGTGACTTTCTGTCACAATGCACTACATGCACCTCAACACCCAACTTCATGAACACCACATCAGAGTGAATGATGCGACTGAACCGCGTGCGCTGGAGCCACCAGTGAGCGGCCAGTAGCTCATTGAGGCCCTTTGTGTTGTATGCGCTTGGTTTGAAGCTTCTAAGACCTTCCAATTTCAAGCTATGAAGGAAAAGTGAAGACACGTTTACTTTTCATATTTCATGACAGTTGGCTGAGACGGCCAAAACATGCGCTCGTGGAAACTTTTTTCAAAATCCACTTTGGGCTTGTAAGATGTTGTAAAGTGACTTTCTGTCACAATGCAGTACATGCACCTCAACACCCAACTTCATGAACACCACATCAGAGTGAATGATGCGACTGAACCGCGTGCGCTGGAGCCACCAGTGAGCGGCCAGTAGCTCATTGAGGCCCTTTGTGTTGTATGCGCTTGGTTTCAAGCTTCTAAGACCTTCCAATTTCAAGCTATGAAGGAAAAGTGAAGACACGTTTACTTTTCATATTTCATGACAGTTGGCTGAGACGGCCAAAACATGCGCTCGTGGAAACTTTTTTCAAAATCCACTTTGGGCTTGTAAGATGTTGTAAAGTGACTTTCTGTCACAATGCACTACATGCACCTCAACACCCAACTTCATGAACACCACATCAGAGTGAATGATGCGACTGAACCGCGTGCGCTGGAGCCACCAGTGAGCGGCCAGTAGCTCATTGAGGCCCTTTGTGTTGTATGCGCTTGGTTTCAAGCTTCTAAGACCTTCCAATTTCAAGCTATGAAGGAAAAGTGAAGACACGTTTACTTTTCATATTTCATGACAGTTGGCTGAGACGGCCAAAACATGCGCTCGTGGAAACTTTTTTCAAAATCCACTTTGGGCTTGTAAGATGTTGTAAAGTAACTTTCTGTCACAATGCACTACATGCACCTCAACACCCAACTTCATGAACACCACATCAGAGTGAATGATGCGACTGAACCGCGTGCGCTGGAGCCACCAGTGAGCGGCCAGTAGCTCATTGAGGCCCTTTGTGTTGTATGCGCTTGGTTTCAAGCTTCTAAGACCTTCCAATTTCAAGCTATGAAGGAAAAGTGAAGACACGTTTACTTTTCATATTTCATGACAGTTGGCTGAGACGGCCAAAACATGCGCTCGTGGAAACTTTTTTCAAAATCCACTTTGGGCTTGTAAGATGTTGTAAAGTGACTTTCTGTCACAATGCAGTACATGCACCTCAACACCCAACTTCATGAACACCACATCAGAGTGAATGATGCGACTGAACCGCGTGCGCTGGAGCCACCAGTGAGCGGCCAGTAGCTCATTGAGGCCCTTTGTGTTGTATGCGCTTGGTTTCAAGCTTCTAAGACCTTCCAATTTCAAGCTATGAAGGAAAAGTGAAGACACGTTTACTTTTCATATTTCATGACAGTTGGCTGAGACGGCCAAAACATGCGCTCGTGGAAACTTTTTTCAAAATCCACTTTGGGCTTGTAAGATGTTGTAAAGTGACTTTCTGTCACAATGCACTACATGCACCTCAACACCCAACTTCTTGAACACCACATCAGAGTGAATGATGCGACTGAACCGCGTGCGCTGGAGCCACCAGTGAGCGGCCAGTAGCTCATTGAGGCCCTTTGTGTTGTATGCGCTTGGTTTCAAGCTTCTAAGACCTTCCAATTTCAAGCTATGAAGGAAAAGTGAAGACACGTTTACTTTTCATATTTCATGACAGTTGGCTGAGACGGCCAAAACATGCGCTCGTGGAAACTTTTTTCAAAATCCACTTTGGGCTTGTAAGATGTTGTAAAGTGACTTTCTGTCACAATGCACTACATGCACCTCAACACCCAACTTCATGAACACCACATCAGAGTGAATGATGCGACTGAACCGTGTGCGCTGGAGCCACCAGTGAGCGGCCAGTAGCTCATTGAGGCCCTTTGTGTTGTATGCGCTTGGTTTCAAGCTTCTAAGACCTTCCAATTTCAAGCTATGAAGGAAAAGTGAAGACACGTTTACTTTTCATATTTCATGACAGTTGGCTGAGACGGCCAAAACATGCGCTCGTGGAAACTTTTTTCAAAATCCACTTTGGGCTTGTAAGATGTTGTAAAGTGACTTTCTGTCACAATGCACTACATGCACCTCAACACCCAACTTCATGAACACCACATCAGAGTGAATGATGCGACTGAACCGCGTGCGCTGGAGCCACCAGTGAGCGGCCAGTAGCTCATTGAGGCCCTTTGTGTTGTATGCGCTTGGTTTCAAGCTTCTAAGACCTTCCAATTTCAAGCTATGAAGGAAAAGTGAAGACACGTTTACTTTTCATATTTCATGACAGTTGGCTGAGACGGCCAAAACATGCGCTCGTGGAAACTTTTTTCAAAATCCACTTTGGGCTTGTAAGATGTTGTAAAGTGACTTTCTGTCACAATGCAGTACATGCACCTCAACACCCAACTTCATGAACACCACATCAGAGTGAATGATGCGACTGAACCGCGTGCGCTGGAGCCACCAGTGAGCGGCCAGTAGCTCATTGAGGCCCTTTGTGTTGTATGCGCTTGGTTTGAAGCTTCTAAGACCTTCCAATTTCAAGCTATGAAGGAAAAGTGAAGACACGTTTACTTTTCATATTTCATGACAGTTGGCTGAGACGGCCAAAACATGCGCTCGTGGAAACTTTTTTCAAAATCCACTTTGGGCTTGTAAGATGTTGTAAAGTGACTTTCTGTCACAATGCAGTACATGCACCTCAACACCCAACTTCATGAACACCACATCAGAGTGAATGATGCGACTGAACCGCGTGCGCTGGAGCCACCAGTGAGCGGCCAGTAGCTCATTGACGCCCTTTGTGTTGTATGCGCTTGGTTTCAAGCTTCTAAGACCTTCCAATTTCAAGCTATGAAGGAAAAGTGAAGACACGTTTACTTTTCATATTTCATGACAGTTGGCTGAGACGGCCAAAACATGCGCTCGTGGAAACTTTTTTCAAAATCCACTTTGGGCTTGTAAGATGTTGTAAAGTGACTTTCTGTCACAATGCACTACATGCACCTCAACACCCAACTTCATGAACACCACATCAGAGTGAATGATGCGACTGAACTGCGTGCGCTGGAGCCACCAGTGAGCGGCCAGTAGCTCATTGAGGCCCTTTGTGTTGTATGCGCTTGGTTTCAAGCTTCTAAGACCTTCCAATTTCAAGCTATGAAGGAAAAGTGAAGACACGTTTACTTTTCATATTTCATGACAGTTGGCTGAGACGGCCAAAACATGCGCTCGTGGAAACTTTTTTCAAAATCCACTTTGGGCTTGTAAGATGTTGTAAAGTGACTTTCTGTCACAATGCACTACATGCACCTCAACACCCAACTTCATGAACACCACATCAGAGTGAATGATGCGACTGAACCGCGTGCGCTGGAGCCACCAGTGAGCGGCCAGTAGCTCATTGAGGCCCTTTGTGTTGTATGCGCTTGGTTTCAAGCTTCTAAGACCTTCCAATTTCAAGCTATGAAGGAAAAGTGAAGACACGTTTACTTTTCATATTTCATGACAGTTGGCTGAGACGGCCAAAACATGCGCTCGTGGAAACTTTTTTCAAAATCCACTTTGGGCTTGTAAGATGTTGTAAAGTGACTTTCTGTCACAATGCAGTACATGCACCTCAACACCCAACTTCATGAACACCACATCAGAGTGAATGATGCGACTGAACCGCGTGCGCTGGAGCCACCAGTGAGCGGCCAGTAGCTCATTGAGGCCCTTTGTGTTGTATGCGCTTGGTTTCAAGCTTCTAAGACCTTCCAATTTCAAGCTATGAAGGAAAAGTGAAGACACGTTTACTTTTCATATTTCATGACAGTTGGCTGAGACGGCCAAAACATGCGCTCGTGGAAACTTTTTTCAAAATCCACTTTGGGCTTGTAAGATGTTGTAAAGTGACTTTCTGTCACAATGCACTACATGCACCTCAACACCCAACTTCTTGAACACCACATCAGAGTGAATGATGCGACTGAACCGCGTGCGCTGGAGCCACCAGTGAGCGGCCAGTAGCTCATTGAGGCCCTTTGTGTTGTATGCGCTTGGTTTCAAGCTTCTAAGACCTTCCAATTTCAAGCTATGAAGGAAAAGTGAAGACACGTTTACTTTTCATATTTCATGACAGTTGGCTGAGACGGCCAAAACATGCGCTCGTGGAAACTTTTTTCAAAATCCACTTTGGGCTTGTAAGATGTTGTAAAGTGACTTTCTGTCACAATGCACTACATGCACCTCAACACCCAACTTCATGAACACCACATCAGAGTGAATGATGCGACTGAACCGTGTGCGCTGGAGCCACCAGTGAGCGGCCAGTAGCTCATTGAGGCCCTTTGTGTTGTATGCGCTTGGTTTCAAGCTTCTAAGACCTTCCAATTTCAAGCTATGAAGGAAAAGTGAAGACACGTTTACTTTTCATATTTCATGACAGTTGGCTGAGACGGCCAAAACATGCGCTCGTGGAAACTTTTTTCAAAATCCACTTTGGGCTTGTAAGATGTTGTAAAGTGACTTTCTGTCACAATGCAGTACATGCACCTCAACACCCAACTTCATGAACACCACATCAGAGTGAATGATGCGACTGAACCGCGTGCGCTGGAGCCACCAGTGAGCGGCCAGTAGCTCATTGAGGCCCTTTGTGTTGTATGCGCTTGGTTTCAAGCTTCTAAGACCTTCCAATTTCAAGCTATGAAGGAAAAGTGAAGACACGTTTACTTTTCATATTTCATGACAGTTGGCTGAGACGGCCAAAACATGCGCTCGTGGAAACTTTTTTCAAAATCCACTTTGGGCTTGTAAGATGTTGTAAAGTGACTTTCTGTCACAATGCAGTACATGCACCTCAACACCCAACTTCATGAACACCACATCAGAGTGAATGATGCGACTGAACCGCGTGCGCTGGAGCCACCAGTGAGCGGCCAGTAGCTCATTGAGGCCCTTTGTGTTGTATGCGCTTGGTTTGAAGCTTCTAAGACCTTCCAATTTCAAGCTATGAAGGAAAAGTGAAGACACGTTTACTTTTCATATTTCATGACAGTTGGCTGAGACGGCCAAAACATGCGCTCGTGGAAACTTTTTTCAAAATCCACTTTGGGCTTGTAAGATGTTGTAAAGTGACTTTCTGTCACAATGCAGTACATGCACCTCAACACCCAACTTCATGAACACCACATCAGAGTGAATGATGCGACTGAACCGCGTGCGCTGGAGCCACCAGTGAGCGGCCAGTAGCTCATTGACGCCCTTTGTGTTGTATGCGCTTGGTTTCAAGCTTCTAAGACCTTCCAATTTCAAGCTATGAAGGAAAAGTGAAGACACGTTTACTTTTCATATTTCATGACAGTTGGCTGAGACGGCCAAAACATGCGCTCGTGGAAACTTTTTTCAAAATCCACTTTGGGCTTGTAAGATGTTGTAAAGTGACTTTCTGTCACAATGCACTACATGCACCTCAACACCCAACTTCATGAACACCACATCAGAGTGAATGATGCGACTGAACCGCGTGCGCTGGAGCCACCAGTGAGCGGACAGTAGCTCATTGAGGCCCTTTGTGTTGTATGCGCTTGGTTTCAAGCTTCTAAGACCTTCCAATTTCAAGCTATGAAGGAAAAGTGAAGACACGTTTACTTTTCATATTTCATGACAGTTGGCTGAGACGGCCAAAACATGCGCTCGTGGAAACTTTTTTCAAAATCCACTTTGGGCTTGTAAGATGTTGTAAAGTGACTTTCTGTCACAATGCACTACATGCACCTCAACACCCAACTTCATGAACACCACATCAGAGTGAATGATGCGACTGAACCGCGTGCGCTGGAGCCACCAGTGAGCGGCCAGTAGCTCATTGAGGCCCTTTGTGTTGTATGCGCTTGGTTTCAAGCTTCTAAGACCTTCCAATTTCAAGCTATGAAGGAAAAGTGAAGACACGTTTACTTTTCATATTTCATGACAGTTGGCTGAGACGGCCAAAACATGCGCTCGTGGAAACTTTTTTCAAAATCCACTTTGGGCTTGTAAGATGTTGTAAAGTGACTTTCTGTCACAATGCACTACATGCACCTCAACACCCAACTTCATGAACACCACATCAGAGTGAATGATGCGACTGAACCGCGTGCGCTGGAGCCACCAGTGAGCGGCCAGTAGCTCATTGAGGCCCTTTGTGTTGTATGCGCTTGGTTTCAAGCTTCTAAGACCTTCCAATTTCAAGCTATGAAGGAAAAGTGAAGACACGTTTACTTTTCATATTTCATGACAGTTGGCTGAGACGGCCAAAACATGCGCTCGTGGAAACTTTTTTCAAAATCCACTTTGGGCTTGTAAGATGTTGTAAAGTGACTTTCTGTCACAATGCACTACATGCACCTCAACACCCAACTTCATGAACACCACATCAGAGTGAATGATGCGACTGAACCGCGTGCGCTGGAGCCACCAGTGAGCGGCCAGTAGCTCATTGAGGCCCTTTGTGTTGTATGCGCTTGGTTTCAAGCTTCTAAGACCTTCCAATTTCAAGCTATGAAGGAAAAGTGAAGACACGTTTACTTTTCATATTTCATGACAGTTGGCTGAGACGGCCAAAACATGCGCTCGTGGAAACTTTTTTCAAAATCCACTTTGGGCTTGTAAGATGTTGTAAAGTGACTTTCTGTCACAATGCAGTACATGCACCTCAACACCCAACTTCATGAACACCACATCAGAGTGAATGATGCGACTGAACCGCGTGCGCTGGAGCCACCAGTGAGCGGCCAGTAGCTCATTGAGGCCCTTTGTGTTGTATGCGCTTGGTTTCAAGCTTCTAAGACCTTCCAATTTCAAGCTATGAAGGAAAAGTGAAGACACGTTTACTTTTCATATTTCATGACAGTTGGCTGAGACGGCCAAAACATGCGCTCGTGGAAACTTTTTTCAAAATCCACTTTGGGCTTGTAAGATGTTGTAAAGTGACTTTCTGTCACAATGCACTACATGCACCTCAACACCCAACTTCTTGAACACCACATCAGAGTGAATGATGCGACTGAACCGCGTGCGCTGGAGCCACCAGTGAGCGGCCAGTAGCTCATTGAGGCCCTTTGTGTTGTATGCGCTTGGTTTCAAGCTTCTAAGACCTTCCAATTTCAAGCTATGAAGGAAAAGTGAAGACACGTTTACTTTTCATATTTCATGACAGTTGGCTGAGACGGCCAAAACATGCGCTCGTGGAAACTTTTTTCAAAATCCACTTTGGGCTTGTAAGATGTTGTAAAGTGACTTTCTGTCACAATGCACTACATGCACCTCAACACCCAACTTCATGAACACCACATCAGAGTGAATGATGCGACTGAACCGCGTGCGCTGGAGCCACCAGTGAGCGGCCAGTAGCTCATTGAGGCCCTTTGTGTTGTATGCGCTTGGTTTCAAGCTTCTAAGACCTTCCAATTTCAAGCTATGAAGGAAAAGTGAAGACACGTTTACTTTTCATATTTCATGACAGTTGGCTGAGACGGCCAAAACATGCGCTCGTGGAAACTTTTTTCAAAATCCACTTTGGGCTTGTAAGATGTTGTAAAGTGACTTTCTGTCACAATGCAGTACATGCACCTCAACACCCAACTTCATGAACACCACATCAGAGTGAATGATGCGACTGAACCGCGTGCGCTGGAGCCACCAGTGAGCGGCCAGTAGCTCATTGAGGCCCTTTGTGTTGTATGCGCTTGGTTTCAAGCTTCTAAGACCTTCCAATTTCAAGCTATGAAGGAAAAGTGAAGACACGTTTACTTTTCATATTTCATGACAGTTGGCTGAGACGGCCAAAACATGCGCTCGTGGAAACTTTTTTCAAAATCCACTTTGGGCTTGTAAGATGTTGTAAAGTGACTTTCTGTCACAATGCACTACATGCACCTCAACACCCAACTTCATGAACACCACATCAGAGTGAATGATGCGACTGAACCGCGTGCGCTGGAGCCACCAGTGAGCGGCCAGTAGCTCATTGAGGCCCTTTGTGTTGTATGCGCTTGGTTTCAAGCTTCTAAGACCTTCCAATTTCAAGCTATGAAGGAAAAGTGAAGACACGTTTACTTTTCATATTTCATGACAGTTGGCTGAGACGGCCAAAACATGCGCTCGTGGAAACTTTTTTCAAAATCCACTTTGGGCTTGTAAGATGTTGTAAAGTGACTTTCTGTCACGATGCACTACATGCACCTCAACACCCAACTTCATGAACACCACATCAGAGTGAATGATGCGACTGAACCGCGTGCGCTGGAGCCACCAGTGAGCGGCCAGTAGCTCATTGAGGCCCTTTGTGTTGTATGCGCTTGGTTTCAAGCTTCTAAGACCTTCCAATTTCAAGCTATGAAGGAAAAGTGAAGACACGTTTACTTTTCATATTTCATGACAGTTGGCTGAGACGGCCAAAACATGCGCTCGTGGAAACTTTTTTCAAAATCCACTTTGGGCTTGTAAGATGTTGTAAAGTGACTTTCTGTCACAATGCACTACATGCACCTCAACACCCAACTTCATGAACACCACATCAGAGTGAATGATGCGACTGAACCGCGTGCGCTGGAGCCACCAGTGAGCGGCCAGTAGCTCATTGAGGCCCTTTGTGTTGTATGCGCTTGGTTTCAAGCTTCTAAGACCTTCCAATTTCAAGCTATGAAGGAAAAGTGAAGACACGTTTACTTTTCATATTTCATGACAGTTGGCTGAGACGGCCAAAACATGCGCTCGTGGAAACTTTTTTCAAAATCCACTTTGGGCTTGTAAGATGTTGTAAAGTGACTTTCTGTCACAATGCAGTACATGCACCTCAACACCCAACTTCATGAACACCACATCAGAGTGAATGATGCGACTGAACCGCGTGCGCTGGAGCCACCAGTGAGCGGCCAGTAGCTCATTGAGGCCCTTTGTGTTGTATGCGCTTGGTTTGAAGCTTCTAAGACCTTCCAATTTCAAGCTATGAAGGAAAAGTGAAGACACGTTTACTTTTCATATTTCATGACAGTTGGCTGAGACGGCCAAAACATGCGCTCGTGGAAACTTTTTTCAAAATCCACTTTGGGCTTGTAAGATGTTGTAAAGTGACTTTCTGTCACAATGCAGTACATGCACCTCAACACCCAACTTCATGAACACCACATCAGA
Organism: Sardina pilchardus; assembly: GCF_963854185.1. NCBI lineage: Eukaryota > Metazoa > Chordata > Actinopteri > Clupeiformes > Clupeidae > Sardina > Sardina pilchardus. Next base: position 17,636 of record NW_026910853.1, on the reverse strand, counting down.
GTGAATGATGCGACTGAACCGCGTGCGCTGGAGCCACCAGTGAGCGGCCAGTAGCTCATTGACGCCCTTTGTGTTGTATGCGCTTGGTTTCAAGCTTCTAAGACCTTCCAATTTCAAGCTATGAAGGAAAAGTGAAGACACGTTTACTTTTCATATTTCATGACAGTTGGCTGAGACGGCCAAAACATGCGCTCGTGGAAACTTTTTTCAAAATCCACTTTGGGCTTGTAAGATGTTGTAAAGTGACTTTCTGTCACAATGCACTACATGCACCTCAACACCCAACTTCATGAACACCACATCAGAGTGAATGATGCGACTGAACCGCGTGCGCTGGAGCCACCAGTGAGCGGCCAGTAGCTCATTGAGGCCCTTTGTGTTGTATGCGCTTGGTTTCAAGCTTCTAAGACCTTCCAATTTCAAGCTATGAAGGAAAAGTGAAGACACGTTTACTTTTCATATTTCATGACAGTTGGCTGAGACGGCCAAAACATGCGCTCGTGGAAACTTTTTTCAAAATCCACTTTGGGCTTGTAAGATGTTGTAAAGTGACTTTCTGTCACAATGCAGTACATGCACCTCAACACCCAACTTCATGAACACCACATCAGAGTGAATGATGCGACTGAACCGCGTGCGCTGGAGCCACCAGTGAGCGGCCAGTAGCTCATTGAGGCCCTTTGTGTTGTATGCGCTTGGTTTCAAGCTTCTAAGACCTTCCAATTTCAAGCTATGAAGGAAAAGTGAAGACACGTTTACTTTTCATATTTCATGACAGTTGGCTGAGACGGCCAAAACATGCGCTCGTGGAAACTTTTTTCAAAATCCACTTTGGGCTTGTAAGATGTTGTAAAGTGACTTTCTGTCACAATGCACTACATGCACCTCAACACCCAACTTCATGAACACCACATCAGAGTGAATGATGCGACTGAACCGCGTGCGCTGGAGCCACCAGTGAGCGGCCAGTAGCTCATTGAGGCCCTTTGTGTTGTATGCGCTTGGTTTCAAGCTTCTAAGACCTTCCAATTTCAAGCTATGAAGGAAAAGTGAAGACACGTTTACTTTTCATATTTCATGACAGTTGGCTGAGACGGCCAAAACATGCGCTCGTGGAAACTTTTTTCAAAATCCACTTTGGGCTTGTAAGATGTTGTAAAGTGACTTTCTGTCACAATGCAGTACATGCACCTCAACACCCAACTTCATGAACACCACATCAGAGTGAATGATGCGACTGAACCGCGTGCGCTGGAGCCACCAGTGAGCGGCCAGTAGCTCATTGAGGCCCTTTGTGTTGTATGCGCTTGGTTTCAAGCTTCTAAGACCTTCCAATTTCAAGCTATGAAGGAAAAGTGAAGACACGTTTACTTTTCATATTTCATGACAGTTGGCTGAGACGGCCAAAACATGCGCTCGTGGAAACTTTTTTCAAAATCCACTTTGGGCGTGTAAGATGTTGTAAAGTGACTTTCTGTCACAATGCAGTACATGCACCTCAACACCCAACTTCATGAACACCACATCAGAGTGAATGATGCGACTGAACCGCGTGCGCTGGAGCCACCAGTGAGCGGCCAGTAGCTCATTGAGGCCCTTTGTGTTGTATGCGCTTGGTTTCAAGCTTCTAAGACCTTCCAATTTCAAGCTATGAAGGAAAAGTGAAGACACGTTTACTTTTCATATTTCATGACAGTTGGCTGAGACGGCCAAAACATGCGCTCGTGGAAACTTTTTTCAAAATCCACTTTGGGCTTGTAAGATGTTGTAAAGTGACTTTCTGTCACAATGCAGTACATGCACCTCAACACCCAACTTCATGAACACCACATCAGAGTGAATGATGCGACTGAACCGCGTGCGCTGGAGCCACCAGTGAGCGGCCAGTAGCTCATTGAGGCCCTTTGTGTTGTATGCGCTTGGTTTCAAGCTTCTAAGACCTTCCAATTTCAAGCTATGAAGGAAAAGTGAAGACACGTTTACTTTTCATATTTCATGACAGTTGGCTGAGACGGCCAAAACATGCGCTCGTGGAAACTTTTTTCAAAATCCACTTTGGGCTTGTAAGATGTTGTAAAGTGACTTTCTGTCACAATGCACTACATGCACCTCAACACCCAACTTCATGAACACCACATCAGAGTGAATGATGCGACTGAACCGCGTGCGCTGGAGCCACCAGTGAGCGGCCAGTAGCTCATTGAGGCCCTTTGTGTTGTATGCGCTTGGTTTCAAGCTTCTAAGACCTTCCAATTTCAAGCTATGAAGGAAAAGTGAAGACACGTTTACTTTTCATATTTCATGACAGTTGGCTGAGACGGCCAAAACATGCGCTCGTGGAAACTTTTTTCAAAATCCACTTTGGGCTTGTAAGATGTTGTAAAGTGACTTTCTGTCACAATGCACTACATGCACCTCAACACCCAACTTCATGAACACCACATCAGAGTGAATGATGCGACTGAACCGCGTGCGCTGGAGCCACCAGTGAGCGGCCAGTAGCTCATTGAGGCCCTTTGTGTTGTATGCGCTTGGTTTCAAGCTTCTAAGACCTTCCAATTTCAAGCTATGAAGGAAAAGTGAAGACACGTTTACTTTTCATATTTCATGACAGTTGGCTGAGACGGCCAAAACATGCGCTCGTGGAAACTTTTTTCAAAATCCACTTTGGGCTTGTAAGATGTTGTAAAGTGACTTTCTGTCACAATGCACTACATGCACCTCAACACCCAACTTCATGAACACCACATCAGAGTGAATGATGCGACTGAACCGCGTGCGCTGGAGCCACCAGTGAGCGGCCAGTAGCTCATTGAGGCCCTTTGTGTTGTATGCGCTTGGTTTCAAGCTTCTAAGACCTTCCAATTTCAAGCTATGAAGGAAAAGTGAAGACACGTTTACTTTTCATATTTCATGACAGTTGGCTGAGACGGCCAAAACATGCGCTCGTGGAAACTTTTTTCAAAATCCACTTTGGGCTTGTAAGATGTTGTAAAGTGACTTTCTGTCACAATGCAGTACATGCACCTCAACACCCAACTTCATGAACACCACATCAGAGTGAATGATGCGACTGAACCGCGTGCGCTGGAGCCACCAGTGAGCGGCCAGTAGCTCATTGAGGCCCTTTGTGTTGTATGCGCTTGGTTTCAAGCTTCTAAGACCTTCCAATTTCAAGCTATGAAGGAAAAGTGAAGACACGTTTACTTTTCATATTTCATGACAGTTGGCTGAGACGGCCAAAACATGCGCTCGTGGAAACTTTTTTCAAAATCCACTTTGGGCTTGTAAGATGTTGTAAAGTGACTTTCTGTCACAATGCACTACATGCACCTCAACACCCAACTTCATGAACACCACATCAGAGTGAATGATGCGACTGAACCGCGTGCGCTGGAGCCACCAGTGAGCGGCCAGTAGCTCATTGAGGCCCTTTGTGTTGTATGCGCTTGGTTTCAAGCTTCTAAGACCTTCCAATTTCAAGCTATGAAGGAAAAGTGAAGACACGTTTACTTTTCATATTTCATGACAGTTGGCTGAGACGGCCAAAACATGCGCTCGTGGAAACTTTTTTCAAAATCCACTTTGGGCTTGTAAGATGTTGTAAAGTGACTTTCTGTCACAATGCAGTACATGCACCTCAACACCCAACTTCATGAACACCACATCAGAGTGAATGATGCGACTGAACCGCGTGCGCTGGAGCCACCAGTGAGCGGCCAGTAGCTCATTGAGGCCCTTTGTGTTGTATGCGCTTGGTTTCAAGCTTCTAAGACCTTCCAATTTCAAGCTATGAAGGAAAAGTGAAGACACGTTTACTTTTCATATTTAATGACAGTTGGCTGAGACGGCCAAAACATGCGCTCGTGGAAACTTTTTTCAAAATCCACTTTGGGCTTGTAAGATGTTGTAAAGTGACTTTCTGTCACAATGCAGTACATGCACCTCAACACCCAACTTCATGAACACCACATCAGAGTGAATGATGCGACTGAACCGCGTGCGCTGGAGCCACCAGTGAGCGGCCAGTAGCTCATTGAGGCCCTTTGTGTTGTATGCGCTTGGTTTCAAGCTTCTAAGACCTTCCAATTTCAAGCTATGAAGGAAAAGTGAAGACACGTTTACTTTTCATATTTCATGACAGTTGGCTGAGACGGCCAAAACATGCGCTCGTGGAAACTTTTTTCAAAATCCACTTTGGGCGTGTAAGATGTTGTAAAGTGACTTTCTGTCACAATGCAGTACATGCACCTCAACACCCAACTTCATGAACACCACATCAGAGTGAATGATGCGACTGAACCGCGTGCGCTGGAGCCACCAGTGAGCGGCCAGTAGCTCATTGAGGCCCTTTGTGTTGTATGCGCTTGGTTTCAAGCTTCTAAGACCTTCCAATTTCAAGCTATGAAGGAAAAGTGAAGACACGTTTACTTTTCATATTTCATGACAGTTGGCTGAGACGGCCAAAACATGCGCTCGTGGAAACTTTTTTCAAAATCCACTTTGGGCTTGTAAGATGTTGTAAAGTGACTTTCTGTCACAATGCAGTACATGCACCTCAACACCCAACTTCATGAACACCACATCAGAGTGAATGATGCGACTGAACCGCGTGCGCTGGAGCCACCAGTGAGCGGCCAGTAGCTCATTGAGGCCCTTTGTGTTGTATGCGCTTGGTTTCAAGCTTCTAAGACCTTCCAATTTCAAGCTATGAAGGAAAAGTGAAGACACGTTTACTTTTCATATTTCATGACAGTTGGCTGAGACGGCCAAAACATGCGCTCGTGGAAACTTTTTTCAAAATCCACTTTGGGCTTGTAAGATGTTGTAAAGTGACTTTCTGTCACAATGCACTACATGCACCTCAACACCCAACTTCATGAACACCACATCAGAGTGAATGATGCGACTGAACCGCGTGCGCTGGAGCCACCAGTGAGCGGCCAGTAGCTCATTGAGGCCCTTTGTGTTGTATGCGCTTGGTTTCAAGCTTCTAAGACCTTCCAATTTCAAGCTATGAAGGAAAAGTGAAGACACGTTTACTTTTCATATTTCATGACAGTTGGCTGAGACGGCCAAAACATGCGCTCGTGGAAACTTTTTTCAAAATCCACTTTGGGCTTGTAAGATGTTGTAAAGTGACTTTCTGTCACAATGCAGTACATGCACCTCAACACCCAACTTCATGAACACCACATCAGAGTGAATGATGCGACTGAACCGCGTGCGCTGGAGCCACCAGTGAGCGGCCAGTAGCTCATTGAGGCCCTTTGTGTTGTATGCGCTTGGTTTCAAGCTTCTAAGACCTTCCAATTTCAAGCTATGAAGGAAAAGTGAAGACACGTTTACTTTTCATATTTCATGACAGTTGGCTGAGACGGCCAAAACATGCGCTCGTGGAAACTTTTTTCAAAATCCACTTTGGGCGTGTAAGATGTTGTAAAGTGACTTTCTGTCACAATGCAGTACATGCACCTCAACACCCAACTTCATGAACACCACATCAGAGTGAATGATGCGACTGAACCGCGTGCGCTGGAGCCACCAGTGAGCGGCCAGTAGCTCATTGAGGCCCTTTGTGTTGTATGCGCTTGGTTTCAAGCTTCTAAGACCTTCCAATTTCAAGCTATGAAGGAAAAGTGAAGACACGTTTACTTTTCATATTTCATGACAGTTGGCTGAGACGGCCAAAACATGCGCTCGTGGAAACTTTTTTCAAAATCCACTTTGGGCTTGTAAGATGTTGTAAAGTGACTTTCTGTCACAATGCAGTACATGCACCTCAACACCCAACTTCATGAACACCACATCAGAGTGAATGATGCGACTGAACCGCGTGCGCTGGAGCCACCAGTGAGCGGCCAGTAGCTCATTGAGGCCCTTTGTGTTGTATGCGCTTGGTTTCAAGCTTCTAAGACCTTCCAATTTCAAGCTATGAAGGAAAAGTGAAGACACGTTTACTTTTCATATTTCATGACAGTTGGCTGAGACGGCCAAAACATGCGTTCGTGGAAACTTTTTTCAAAATCCACTTTGGGCTTGTAAGATGTTGTAAAGTGACTTTCTGTCACAATGCAGTACATGCACCTCAACACCCAACTTCATGAACACCACATCAGAGTGAATGATGCGACTGAACCGCGTGCGCTGGAGCCACCAGTGAGCGGCCAGTAGCTCATTGAGGCCCTTTGTGTTGTATGCGCTTGGTTTCAAGCTTCTAAGACCTTCCAATTTCAAGCTATGAAGGAAAAGTGAAGACACGTTTACTTTTCATATTTCATGACAGTTGGCTGAGACGGCCAAAACATGCGCTCGTGGAAACTTTTTTCAAAATCCACTTTGGGCTTGTAAGATGTTGTAAAGTGACTTTCTGTCACAATGCACTACATGCACCTCAACACCCAACTTCATGAACACCACATCAGAGTGAATGATGCGACTGAACCGCGTGCGCTGGAGCCACCAGTGAGCGGCCAGTAGCTCATTGAGGCCCTTTGTGTTGTATGCGCTTGGTTTCAAGCTTCTAAGACCTTCCAATTTCAAGCTATGAAGGAAAAGTGAAGACACGTTTACTTTTCATATTTCATGACAGTTGGCTGAGACGGCCAAAACATGCGCTCGTGGAAACTTTTTTCAAAATCCACTTTGGGCTTGTAAGATGTTGTAAAGTGACTTTCTGTCACAATGCACTACATGCACCTCAACACCCAACTTCATGAACACCACATCAGAGTGAATGATGCGACTGAACCGCGTGCGCTGGAGCCACCAGTGAGCGGCCAGTAGCTCATTGAGGCCCTTTGTGTTGTATGCGCTTGGTTTCAAGCTTCTAAGACCTTCCAATTTCAAGCTATGAAGGAAAAGTGAAGACACGTTTACTTTTCATATTTCATGACAGTTGGCTGAGACGGCCAAAACATGCGCTCGTGGAAACTTTTTTCAAAATCCACTTTGGGCTTGTAAGATGTTGTAAAGTGACTTTCTGTCACAATGCAGTACATGCACCTCAACACCCAACTTCATGAACACCACATCAGAGTGAATGATGCGACTGAACCGCGTGCGCTGGAGCCACCAGTGAGCGGCCAGTAGCTCATTGAGGCCCTTTGTGTTGTATGCGCTTGGTTTCAAGCTTCTAAGACCTTCCAATTTCAAGCTATGAAGGAAAAGTGAAGACACGTTTACTTTTCATATTTCATGACAGTTGGCTGAGACGGCCAAAACATGCGCTCGTGGAAACTTTTTTCAAAATCCACTTTGGGCTTGTAAGATGTTGTAAAGTGACTTTCTGTCACAATGCAGTACATGCACCTCAACACCCAACTTCATGAACACCACATCAGAGTGAATGATGCGACTGAACCGCGTGCGCTGGAGCCACCAGTGAGCGGCCAGTAGCTCATTGAGGCCCTTTGTGTTGTATGCGCTTGGTTTCAAGCTTCTAAGACCTTCCAATTTCAAGCTATGAAGGAAAAGTGAAGACACGTTTACTTTTCATATTTCATGACAGTTGGCTGAGACGGCCAAAACATGCGCTCGTGGAAACTTTTTTCAAAATCCACTTTGGGCGTGTAAGATGTTGTAAAGTGACTTTCTGTCACAATGCAGTACATGCACCTCAACACCCAACTTCATGAACACCACATCAGAGTGAATGATGCGACTGAACCGCGTGCGCTGGAGCCACCAGTGAGCGGCCAGTAGCTCATTGAGGCCCTTTGTGTTGTATGCGCTTGGTTTCAAGCTTCTAAGACCTTCCAATTTCAAGCTATGAAGGAAAAGTGAAGACACGTTTACTTTTCATATTTCATGACAGTTGGCTGAGACGGCCAAAACATGCGCTCGTGGAAACTTTTTTCAAAATCCACTTTGGGCGTGTAAGATGTTGTAAAGTGACTTTCTGTCACAATGCAGTACATGCACCTCAACACCCAACTTCATGAACACCACATCAGAGTGAATGATGCGACTGAACCGCGTGCGCTGGAGCCACCAGTGAGCGGCCAGTAGCTCATTGAGGCCCTTTGTGTTGTATGCGCTTGGTTTCAAGCTTCTAAGACCTTCCAATTTCAAGCTATGAAGGAAAAGTGAAGACACGTTTACTTTTCATATTTCATGACAGTTGGCTGAGACGGCCAAAACATGCGCTCGTGGAAACTTTTTTCAAAATCCACTTTGGGCTTGTAAGATGTTGTAAAGTGACTTTCTGTCACAATGCAGTACATGCACCTCAACACCCAACTTCATGAACACCACATCAGAGTGAATGATGCGACTGAACCGCGTGTGCTGGAGCCACCAGTGAGCGGCCAGTAGCTCATTGAGGCCCTTTGTGTTGTATGCGCTTGGTTTGAAGCTTCTAAGACCTTCCAATTTCAAGCTATGAAGGAAAAGTGAAGACACGTTTACTTTTCATATTTCATGACAGTTGGCTGAGACGGCCAAAACATGCGCTCGTGGAAACTTTTTTCAAAATCCACTTTGGGCTTGTAAGATGTTGTAAAGTGACTTTCTGTCACAATGCAGTACATGCACCTCAACACCCAACTTCATGAACACCACATCAGAGTGAATGATGCGACTGAACCGCGTGCGCTGGAGCCACCAGTGAGCGGCCAGTAGCTCATTGAGGCCCTTTGTGTTGTATGCGCTTGGTTTCAAGCTTCTAAGACCTTCCAATTTCAAGCTATGAAGGAAAAGTGAAGACACGTTTACTTTTCATATTTCATGACAGTTGGCTGAGACGGCCAAAACATGCGCTCGTGGAAACTTTTTTCAAAATCCACTTTGGGCTTGTAAGATGTTGTAAAGTGACTTTCTGTCACAATGCACTACATGCACCTCAACACCCAACTTCATGAACACCACATCAGAGTGAATGATGCGACTGAACCGCGTGCGCTGGAGCCACCAGTGAGCGGCCAGTAGCTCATTGAGGCCCTTTGTGTTGTATGCGCTTGGTTTCAAGCTTCTAAGACCTTCCAATTTCAAGCTATGAAGGAAAAGTGAAGACACGTTTACTTTTCATATTTCATGACAGTTGGCTGAGACGGCCAAAACATGCGCTCGTGGAAACTTTTTTCAAAATCCACTTTGGGCTTGTAAGATGTTGTAAAGTGACTTTCTGTCACAATGCAGTACATGCACCTCAACACCCAACTTCATGAACACCACATCAGAGTGAATGATGCGACTGAACCGCGTGCGCTGGAGCCACCAGTGAGCGGCCAGTAGCTCATTGAGGGCCTTTGTGTTGTATGCGCTTGGTTTCAAGCTTCTAAGACCTTCCAATTTCAAGCTATGAAGGAAAAGTGAAGACACGTTTACTTTTCATATTTCATGACAGTTGGCTGAGACGGCCAAAACATGCGCTCGTGGAAACTTTTTTCAAAATCCACTTTGGGCTTGTAAGATGTTGTAAAGTGACTTTCTGTCACAATGCAGTACATGCACCTCAACACCCAACTTCATGAACACCACATCAGAGTGAATGATGCGACTGAACCGCGTGCGCTGGAGCCACCAGTGAGCGGCCAGTAGCTCATTGAGGCCCTTTGTGTTGTATGCGCTTGGTTTCAAGCTTCTAAGACCTTCCAATTTCAAGCTATGAAGGAAAAGTGAAGACACGTTTACTTTTCATATTTCATGACAGTTGGCTGAGACGGCCAAAACATGCGCTCGTGGAAACTTTTTTCAAAATCCACTTTGGGCTTGTAAGATGTTGTAAAGTGACTTTCTGTCACAATGCACTACATGCACCTCAACACCCAACTTCATGAACACCACATCAGAGTGAATGATGCGACTGAACCGCGTGCGCTGGAGCCACCAGTGAGCGGCCAGTAGCTCATTGAGGCCCTTTGTGTTGTATGCGCTTGGTTTCAAGCTTCTAAGACCTTCCAATTTCAAGCTATGAAGGAAAAGTGAAGACACGTTTACTTTTCATATTTCATGACAGTTGGCTGAGACGGCCAAAACATGCGCTCGTGGAAACTTTTTTCAAAATCCACTTTGGGCTTGTAAGATGTTGTAAAGTGACTTTCTGTCACAATGCACTACATGCACCTCAACACCCAACTTCATGAACACCACATCAGAGTGAATGATGCGACTGAACCGCGTGCGCTGGAGCCACCAGTGAGCGGCCAGTAGCTCATTGAGGCCCTTTGTGTTGTATGCGCTTGGTTTCAAGCTTCTAAGACCTTCCAATTTCAAGCTATGAAGGAAAAGTGAAGACACGTTTACTTTTCATATTTCATGACAGTTGGCTGAGACGGCCAAAACATGCGCTCGTGGAAACTTTTTTCAAAATCCACTTTGGGCTTGTAAGATGTTGTAAAGTGACTTTCTGTCACAATGCACTACATGCACCTCAACACCCAACTTCATGAACACCACATCAGAGTGAATGATGCGACTGAACCGCGTGTGCTGGAGCCACCAGTGAGCGGCCAGTAGCTCATTGAGGCCCTTTGTGTTGTATGCGCTTGGTTTCAAGCTTCTAAGACCTTCCAATTTCAAGCTATGAAGGAAAAGTGAAGACACGTTTACTTTTCATATTTCATGACAGTTGGCTGAGACGGCCAAAACATGCGCTCGTGGAAACTTTTTTCAAAATCCACTTTGGGCTTGTAAGATGTTGTAAAGTGACTTTCTGTCACAATGCAGTACATGCACCTCAACACCCAACTTCATGAACACCACATCAGAGTGAATGATGCGACTGAACCGCGTGCGCTGGAGCCACCAGTGAGCGGCCAGTAGCTCATTGAGGCCCTTTGTGTTGTATGCGCTTGGTTTCAAGCTTCTAAGACCTTCCAATTTCAAGCTATGAAGGAAAAGTGAAGACACGTTTACTTTTCATATTTCATGACAGTTGGCTGAGACGGCCAAAACATGCGCTCGTGGAAACTTTTTTCAAAATCCACTTTGGGCGTGTAAGATGTTGTAAAGTGACTTTCTGTCACAATGCAGTACATGCACCTCAACACCCAACTTCATGAACACCACATCAGAGTGAATGATGCGACTGAACCGCGTGCGCTGGAGCCACCAGTGAGCGGCCAGTAGCTCATTGAGGCCCTTTGTGTTGTATGCGCTTGGTTTGAAGCTTCTAAGACCTTCCAATTTCAAGCTATGAAGGAAAAGTGAAGACACGTTTACTTTTCATATTTCATGACAGTTGGCTGAGACGGCCAAAACATGCGCTCGTGGAAACTTTTTTCAAAATCCACTTTGGGCTTGTAAGATGTTGTAAAGTGACTTTCTGTCACAATGCAGTACATGCACCTCAACACCCAACTTCATGAACACCACATCAGAGTGAATGATGCGACTGAACCGCGTGCGCTGGAGCCACCAGTGAGCGGCCAGTAGCTCATTGACGCCCTTTGTGTTGTATGCGCTTGGTTTCAAGCTTCTAAGACCTTCCAATTTCAAGCTATGAAGGAAAAGTGAAGACACGTTTACTTTTCATATTTCATGACAGTTGGCTGAGACGGCCAAAACATGCGCTCGTGGAAACTTTTTTCAAAATCCACTTTGGGCTTGTAAGATGTTGTAAAGTGACTTTCTGTCACAATGCACTACATGCACCTCAACACCCAACTTCATGAACACCACATCAGAGTGAATGATGCGACTGAACCGCGTGCGCTGGAGCCACCAGTGAGCGGCCAGTAGCTCATTGAGGCCCTTTGTGTTGTATGCGCTTGGTTTCAAGCTTCTAAGACCTTCCAATTTCAAGCTATGAAGGAAAAGTGAAGACACGTTTACTTTTCATATTTCATGACAGTTGGCTGAGACGGCCAAAACATGCGCTCGTGGAAACTTTTTTCAAAATCCACTTTGGGCTTGTAAGATGTTGTAAAGTGACTTTCTGTCACAATGCACTACATGCACCTCAACACCCAACTTCATGAACACCACATCAGAGTGAATGATGCGACTGAACCGCGTGCGCTGGAGCCACCAGTGAGCGGCCAGTAGCTCATTGAGGCCCTTTGTGTTGTATGCGCTTGGTTTCAAGCTTCTAAGACCTTCCAATTTCAAGCTATGAAGGAAAAGTGAAGACACGTTTACTTTTCATATTTCATGACAGTTGGCTGAGACGGCCAAAACATGCGCTCGTGGAAACTTTTTTCAAAATCCACTTTGGGCTTGTAAGATGTTGTAAAGTGACTTTCTGTCACAATGCACTACATGCACCTCAACACCCAACTTCATGAACACCACATCAGAGTGAATGATGCGACTGAACCGCGTGCGCTGGAGCCACCAGTGAGCGGCCAGTAGCTCATTGAGGCCCTTTGTGTTGTATGCGCTTGGTTTCAAGCTTCTAAGACCTTCCAATTTCAAGCTATGAAGGAAAAGTGAAGACACGTTTACTTTTCATATTTCATGACAGTTGGCTGAGACGGCCAAAACATGCGCTCGTGGAAACTTTTTTCAAAATCCACTTTGGGCTTGTAAGATGTTGTAAAGTGACTTTCTGTCACAATGCACTACATGCACCTCAACACCCAACTTCATGAACACCACATCAGAGTGAATGATGCGACTGAACCGCGTGTGCTGGAGCCACCAGTGAGCGGCCAGTAGCTCATTGAGGCCCTTTGTGTTGTATGCGCTTGGTTTCAAGCTTCTAAGACCTTCCAATTTCAAGCTATGAAGGAAAAGTGAAGACACGTTTACTTTTCATATTTCATGACAGTTGGCTGAGACGGCCAAAACATGCGCTCGTGGAAACTTTTTTCAAAATCCACTTTGGGCTTGTAAGATGTTGTAAAGTGACTTTCTGTCACAATGCAGTACATGCACCTCAACACCCAACTTCATGAACACCACATCAGAGTGAATGATGCGACTGAACCGCGTGCGCTGGAGCCACCAGTGAGCGGCCAGTAGCTCATTGAGGCCCTTTGTGTTGTATGCGCTTGGTTTCAAGCTTCTAAGACCTTCCAATTTCAAGCTATGAAGGAAAAGTGAAGACACGTTTACTTTTCATATTTCATGACAGTTGGCTGAGACGGCCAAAACATGCGCTCGTGGAAACTTTTTTCAAAATCCACTTTGGGCGTGTAAGATGTTGTAAAGTGACTTTCTGTCACAATGCAGTACATGCACCTCAACACCCAACTTCATGAACACCACATCAGAGTGAATGATGCGACTGAACCGCGTGCGCTGGAGCCACCAGTGAGCGGCCAGTAGCTCATTGAGGCCCTTTGTGTTGTATGCGCTTGGTTTGAAGCTTCTAAGACCTTCCAATTTCAAGCTATGAAGGAAAAGTGAAGACACGTTTACTTTTCATATTTCATGACAGTTGGCTGAGACGGCCAAAACATGCGCTCGTGGAAACTTTTTTCAAAATCCACTTTGGGCTTGTAAGATGTTGTAAAGTGACTTTCTGTCACAATGCAGTACATGCACCTCAACACCCAACTTCATGAACACCACATCAGAGTGAATGATGCGACTGAACCGCGTGCGCTGGAGCCACCAGTGAGCGGCCAGTAGCTCATTGACGCCCTTTGTGTTGTATGCGCTTGGTTTCAAGCTTCTAAGACCTTCCAATTTCAAGCTATGAAGGAAAAGTGAAGACACGTTTACTTTTCATATTTCATGACAGTTGGCTGAGACGGCCAAAACATGCGCTCGTGGAAACTTTTTTCAAAATCCACTTTGGGCTTGTAAGATGTTGTAAAGTGACTTTCTGTCACAATGCACTACATGCACCTCAACACCCAACTTCATGAACACCACATCAGAGTGAATGATGCGACTGAACCGCGTGCGCTGGAGCCACCAGTGAGCGGCCAGTAGCTCATTGAGGCCCTTTGTGTTGTATGCGCTTGGTTTCAAGCTTCTAAGACCTTCCAATTTCAAGCTATGAAGGAAAAGTGAAGACACGTTTACTTTTCATATTTCATGACAGTTGGCTGAGACGGCCAAAACATGCGCTCGTGGAAACTTTTTTCAAAATCCACTTTGGGCTTGTAAGATGTTGTAAAGTGACTTTCTGTCACAATGCACTACATGCACCTCAACACCCAACTTCATGAACACCACATCAGAGTGAATGATGCGACTGAACCGCGTGCGCTGGAGCCACCAGTGAGCGGCCAGTAGCTCATTGAGGCCCTTTGTGTTGTATGCGCTTGGTTTCAAGCTTCTAAGACCTTCCAATTTCAAGCTATGAAGGAAAAGTGAAGACACGTTTACTTTTCATATTTCATGACAGTTGGCTGAGACGGCCAAAACATGCGCTCGTGGAAACTTTTTTCAAAATCCACTTTGGGCTTGTAAGATGTTGTAAAGTGACTTTCTGTCACAATGCACTACATGCACCTCAACACCCAACTTCATGAACACCACATCAGAGTGAATGATGCGACTGAACCGCGTGCGCTGGAGCCACCAGTGAGCGGCCAGTAGCTCATTGAGGCCCTTTGTGTTGTATGCGCTTGGTTTCAAGCTTCTAAGACCTTCCAATTTCAAGCTATGAAGGAAAAGTGAAGACACGTTTACTTTTCATATTTCATGACAGTTGGCTGAGACGGCCAAAACATGCGCTCGTGGAAACTTTTTTCAAAATCCACTTTGGGCTTGTAAGATGTTGTAAAGTGACTTTCTGTCACAATGCAGTACATGCACCTCAACACCCAACTTCATGAACACCACATCAGAGTGAATGATGCGACTGAACCGCGTGCGCTGGAGCCACCAGTGAGCGGCCAGTAGCTCATTGAGGCCCTTTGTGTTGTATGCGCTTGGTTTCAAGCTTCTAAGACCTTCCAATTTCAAGCTATGAAGGAAAAGTGAAGACACGTTTACTTTTCATATTTCATGACAGTTGGCTGAGACGGCCAAAACATGCGCTCGTGGAAACTTTTTTCAAAATCCACTTTGGGCTTGTAAGATGTTGTAAAGTGACTTTCTGTCACAATGCACTACATGCACCTCAACACCCAACTTCATGAACACCACATCAGAGTGAATGATGCGACTGAACCGCGTGCGCTGGAGCCACCAGTGAGCGGCCAGTAGCTCATTGAGGCCCTTTGTGTTGTATGCGCTTGGTTTCAAGCTTCTAAGACCTTCCAATTTCAAGCTATGAAGGAAAAGTGAAGACACGTTTACTTTTCATATTTCATGACAGTTGGCTGAGACGGCCAAAACATGCGCTCGTGGAAACTTTTTTCAAAATCCACTTTGGGCTTGTAAGATGTTGTAAAGTGACTTTCTGTCACAATGCAGTACATGCACCTCAACACCCAACTTCATGAACACCACATCAGAGTGAATGATGCGACTGAACCGCGTGCGCTGGAGCCACCAGTGAGCGGCCAGTAGCTCATTGAGGCCCTTTGTGTTGTATGCGCTTGGTTTCAAGCTTCTAAGACCTTCCAATTTCAAGCTATGAAGGAAAAGTGAAGACACGTTTACTTTTCATATTTCATGACAGTTGGCTGAGACGGCCAAAACATGCGCTCGTGGAAACTTTTTTCAAAATCCACTTTGGGCGTGTAAGATGTTGTAAAGTGACTTTCTGTCACAATGCAGTACATGCACCTCAACACCCAACTTCATGAACACCACATCAGAGTGAATGATGCGACTGAACCGCGTGCGCTGGAGCCACCAGTGAGCGGCCAGTAGCTCATTGAGGCCCTTTGTGTTGTATGCGCTTGGTTTCAAGCTTCTAAGACCTTCCAATTTCAAGCTATGAAGGAAAAGTGAAGACACGTTTACTTTTCATATTTCATGACAGTTGGCTGAGACGGCCAAAACATGCGCTCGTGGAAACTTTTTTCAAAATCCACTTTGGGCTTGTAAGATGTTGTAAAGTGACTTTCTGTCACAATGCAGTACATGCACCTCAACACCCAACTTCATGAACACCACATCAGAGTGAATGATGCGACTGAACCGCGTGCGCTGGAGCCACCAGTGAGCGGCCAGTAGCTCATTGAGGCCCTTTGTGTTGTATGCGCTTGGTTTCAAGCTTCTAAGACCTTCCAATTTCAAGCTATGAAGGAAAAGTGAAGACACGTTTACTTTTCATATTTCATGACAGTTGGCTGAGACGGCCAAAACATGCGTTCGTGGAAACTTTTTTCAAAATCCACTTTGGGCTTGTAAGATGTTGTAAAGTGACTTTCTGTCACAATGCAGTACATGCACCTCAACACCCAACTTCATGAACACCACATCAGAGTGAATGATGCGACTGAACCGCGTGCGCTGGAGCCACCAGTGAGCGGCCAGTAGCTCATTGAGGCCCTTTGTGTTGTATGCGCTTGGTTTCAAGCTTCTAAGACCTTCCAATTTCAAGCTATGAAGGAAAAGTGAAGACACGTTTACTTTTCATATTTCATGACAGTTGGCTGAGACGGCCAAAACATGCGCTCGTGGAAACTTTTTTCAAAATCCACTTTGGGCTTGTAAGATGTTGTAAAGTGACTTTCTGTCACAATGCACTACATGCACCTCAACACCCAACTTCATGAACACCACATCAGAGTGAATGATGCGACTGAACCGCGTGCGCTGGAGCCACCAGTGAGCGGCCAGTAGCTCATTGAGGCCCTTTGTGTTGTATGCGCTTGGTTTCAAGCTTCTAAGACCTTCCAATTTCAAGCTATGAAGGAAAAGTGAAGACACGTTTACTTTTCATATTTCATGACAGTTGGCTGAGACGGCCAAAACATGCGCTCGTGGAAACTTTTTTCAAAATCCACTTTGGGCTTGTAAGATGTTGTAAAGTGACTTTCTGTCACAATGCACTACATGCACCTCAACACCCAACTTCATGAACACCACATCAGAGTGAATGATGCGACTGAACCGCGTGCGCTGGAGCCACCAGTGAGCGGCCAGTAGCTCATTGAGGCCCTTTGTGTTGTATGCGCTTGGTTTCAAGCTTCTAAGACCTTCCAATTTCAAGCTATGAAGGAAAAGTGAAGACACGTTTACTTTTCATATTTCATGACAGTTGGCTGAGACGGCCAAAACATGCGCTCGTGGAAACTTTTTTCAAAATCCACTTTGGGCTTGTAAGATGTTGTAAAGTGACTTTCTGTCACAATGCACTACATGCACCTCAACACCCAACTTCATGAACACCACATCAGAGTGAATGATGCGACTGAACCGCGTGCGCTGGAGCCACCAGTGAGCGGCCAGTAGCTCATTGAGGCCCTTTGTGTTGTATGCGCTTGGTTTCAAGCTTCTAAGACCTTCCAATTTCAAGCTATGAAGGAAAAGTGAAGACACGTTTACTTTTCATATTTCATGACAGTTGGCTGAGACGGCCAAAACATGCGCTCGTGGAAACTTTTTTCAAAATCCACTTTGGGCTTGTAAGATGTTGTAAAGTGACTTTCTGTCACAATGCAGTACATGCACCTCAACACCCAACTTCATGAACACCACATCAGAGTGAATGATGCGACTGAACCGCGTGCGCTGGAGCCACCAGTGAGCGGCCAGTAGCTCATTGAGGCCCTTTGTGTTGTATGCGCTTGGTTTCAAGCTTCTAAGACCTTCCAATTTCAAGCTATGAAGGAAAAGTGAAGACACGTTTACTTTTCATATTTCATGACAGTTGGCTGAGACGGCCAAAACATGCGCTC
>NW_026910852.1:0-32629 GCF_963854185.1 Sardina pilchardus | reverse complement strand
TGTGTGTGTGTGTGTGGGTGTGGGTGGGTGTGCGTGGATGTGTGTGTGTGTGTGTGTGTGTGTGTGTGTGTGTGCGCGTGTGTGTGTGCGCGTGTGTGTGTGTGTGTGTGTGTGTGGATGTGCGTGTGTGTGTGCGTGTGTGTGTGCGTGTGTGTGTGTGTGTGTGTGTGTGTGTGTGTGTGTGTGGATGCATTTGTTGTACAGATGGTGGGTATCAGGAAGTGTGGCAGTAACACTGGGACACACCCCACAGAGAGAAACGGATGGAGTGTGTGTGTGTGTGTGTGTGTGTGTGTGTGTACGCATGTGTGAATGCATACCTAGTGCATGCTTGCTACCAGCCTGAAGACACAGACAGACCTGAAATAGACAAATGACTGCCTCTCAAATAAGAACACTTAATTACAGTCTAAGCCTATCAAAGACCTTCGGGCAACTCTCTGTCTGAGTTTGGAAAATCACTTTTCTCTCTCGTGCTCTTGCTCCCTCTCTCTGTGTGAAGTTGCACACATCATTTCCGAGCTGTCATGGTGGGCCCAGTCAAATGATGGGATTGCACTATCTACTAAATGAGTTTGAGACATAAGTAGGCTCTTGGTAGAGAACAGAGCCATGGAGAGAGGATGAGAGGAGCTAAGAAGAGAAGAGAAGAGAAGAGGAAGAGATAAAAGATGATAAGAGAAAGGAGGGAAGCGACATGGAAGAGTAGGAAAGGAGAGCAAAGAAGGGATGGTAGAAACAAAGTGAAGAGAGCAGATAGCACAGAGGAGAAAACACATACATGGAGAGAAGAGAAGAAGAATAGAGAAGAGGAGAGCAAAGAAGCGGAGAGGTGAAGTGAGGTTTGGAGAGGAGAAGAGAACAGTGAGAAGAGCAATGAAAGAACAAGAGTGCTGAGGAGACAGAGAAACAAGGAGAAGAAAAGGGAAGAAAAGAGAACAGAGGGGAGGAGAAGAGAGGAAAAGGGAGGAAATGAGAGGAAAGGAGAGGAGAGCGGAGGAGAGGAAAAGGGAAGAAAGGAGAGGAGAGCAGAGGGGACTAGAAGAGAGGGCTGAGAGCAGAGGATGTGTACCTGGGCAGGTTGTAGAGGGGAGCCATACGGAAGCAGGCCACCACCGCACGCTTGCGCTGCTTAGAGAGGAGCTTCTGCCATACACACTTCTTAGACCTCAGTGGCTGCTCCACCTGCGTGCATGTTTGTGTGTGTTAGTGTATGTGTGTGTGTGTGTGTGTGTGTGTGTGAATGAATGGATGAGTGAGTGAGCGTATGTGTGTGAGTGTGAGTGAGTGTGTGGGGGTGAATGTGTGTGGAGGAAACACAGAGAGGAAGAGAGAGAGAGAGAGAGGGAGAGAGAGAGAGGAGAGAGTTTGATATGGAGCTGTGTGTTGACACACAATTTCTAACAAAGATGGCTTTCAAGAAAGGGCACAGAGTTATTGAATGTCCATCGTCACAGAGGATTCATGGCAAGGCAGTAATGCCACATGTCCAATTGTCCATGACACACAAAGAATTAAAGATGACAGCACAAAAGTGTGATATACAACCCAACGATAAGCTATTCATTCTCAGGACAGATCCATGACATGGTGACACTGATACAATCTGCATTGCTTGGCTGGATTATTATAGGGTGTCAGGGCATGAATGGGCTAATCAAACCTGCTCCAGGTGAAAGACAGCTGCAGACAGGCCCTGGACACGGGCAACTGTCCGCTCCGGGTCAGGAGGCCCCTCGTTCCTGACCACCACGTCCTTGTAAAGGTTCAGCTGCCACCTGACTGCCGGGTCCTCTGACTGTGTGAGTGTGTGCGTGCGTGCATGCATGTATGTTTATGTGTACACAGAAGACAAAAGTGCGGGGAAAAAATTGAAAACTGACACAATCATTTTAGACACGTTCCATATAAACGTTAAACTTAAACATAAAACAAATGGAGAACAAAATCACCTTCTCCTGCAGGTGGAGGTTGTGTCGTATGTGATCCTTGACCTCGTCATCCGTGTCTTTCTGTAGAGAAACAACAATGGCATTAGGCCATCCCAGAGCAGTAGAGAAAACAGAGTGGCAACACTCCCATAAGAGGCCGAGGGAAAAAAATGGCAGCACTTGCCATGCCAGTTTCAGGGTTATGGGGGTTTTGGAACTTCAAACGGCCAATCTCTTGGTCAGTAGTCAAAGAGTTAGTGTAATTTATTCCACCCTCCAGCCTCCAGAAATCCATCCCACCCTCCTGCGATTCAGCTATTCAGTGCAGGTTTTTTGGGACTTTTGATCGTGTAGTGGCGACATCAAAGAGTGTTGCAACTCTCTCTTCCTACGGCTGGGCCATCCTAGCTGTTCTCACCACCCTGCAGCTCCACAGCGACACTACACCAGACCCGGGCCAGAGCCCCATCACTGCCTGAGCTCTCTATGGTCTCTACCAGCCACAATAGACAACCCCTGATAGCAACTAAACAGAGGGGTGGCACATCTCACGTCCATCAGAAGGAATTATGCAAGGGTCTGGTCTGCAAGGTGACATGTTTGCAAAGGAGTATAACTAAGGCCTAATACTGTATAAGTCAGACTTTCATGGCCAGTTGAGTGCCAACTGGCCATGGAAGTGGCAACTGGCCAACTGGCCTCCACCCCACACACCCACACACAAACACACACACACACACACACACACACACACACACACACACACACTCACCAGGCTGTATCTGGTCTTGGCCAGTGAGATGAGCTCCTGGTCACCAGGCGTGCACATGTTGAGGCCGATGGGCAGCATCTTCTTGAGGGCAGCCACGATCAGGGAGGTCTGGATGGAGTAGAACTCGCCCCGCCGCTTCTTGTGCTTCCGCTCCTGGTCCTGACCTCCAGACTGCAGGGGGACAGGCAACAGGGAAAGGTCAGCGCCCTAGAGGTCACACTCACAGTGACAGGGGAGCAAACTGATTGGTTGTTGCCACATTGTGCAGTCTTCAGTGGAATGATGTTTGAGCATTTCTCCACAAATACTAGTCCTGTCTTTTAACTTTGAGGAGGAGTTCATACTGATGCCTCAAATCAATAGAAGTGCTTTGTGATGGCAGGTGTAATTGAAGTGGGCCAATTCAGCCGCTTCACAGCACTGTGAAGAGATCGCCTACACCCTTAACTCACAAGTCTAACGTGTGACAGGGCCATTTAAGAAAATGGTCCCCACTACATTAGTGTGGGATTTTCTGTAGCATTTCCTCCCATGTTTGTGGAGCTAATCTCATTCTTTAGCTGTTATCTTGAGGGCAATGTCCTGCTGGAGTGGAATAACGCTAAATGTTTGAGTCAGCAAAGCCAGATCACTTGCCAGCAGCTTTCAGGCAACCAGTTAGCCTCTGTCAGAAGAGCACACAGAGACTTCACAGACAAGAGATGCAATGGGGAAGGACACACTGAAGCAGCTGGCTTTGCTCCAACACATACAGTACGGTACATACACATGTGTACACGTTTTTACACTGTGAAGGAACCAGGACTCAATACAAACACAGAAACGAAGCCTGCAACAGGCTTGGACTGAGCACAACACACACTGATGATCCATGACCTGCAGCACACGCCACATAGAAAGTGACCCGTCGTCGGTCCCTATGGTTTTTCATTATGCAAAAATGGAATGGCTGCAGCTGCCCTCTATCCCCATGGAGATGGGATGGTGTTGCCATGACAAAGACTGTGATGGATGGGCTTATGATTACTGGTGATTTGTGTCTGTAAGAGGATACACTCTATGGCCCTCGTCCCACACATACACAACTGGGCACGCAGGAAGGTGGCATAAAATCTAAAGCATGTCTTAAGCACGTCTCCAAAAAACATCTCAAAGATGCCTCAACGACATCTTAGAGACTTCTGAAAGACGCCTCCAACATAACTCACACACAGGTGCTGCACGGCTCGTAGACATCAACCACAGTTAAAACACACAGCATATCTCGGTTGCACACATCTTCAAACAAAGCATACGCATATCAGACAGAGCACAGTCACAAGTAGTGTCAAGCTAACACAACAGTTTAGGGACACCGGTAACATCACCATCGCCATTCACAGATCATACACAATGTCAAACATATTATTACGCACAAAAACACAGCTGAAAGAGTTCATAGAGTTGACAAAGACAAAGACAAAGACACACACACACGCACACACACACACACACACACTAGAGTCCCCAAACACAACGACCAATCATAAACAAAGGTTGACTGAAGATAAAGTCTAGTGGTGGATTAAGTCTGGTATTCACTGGAGAGATTCCATGTGACAGGACATGTCTTAGCCCAGAACTAGACTCTGGGGCTGTGAGAGCAGCTTGAGGTGCCAATAGCAACTGAGCATCTTCCCTTTGACTACTGAACACACGTAACACCTGCTCTTCCCCTCTAACCTAGAGCTTCTCTTCCCCACCAGTGGGGGAAAAAAGTAATTACAAATGACAAAGATCTTCAGATTCAGATTTTTTTTTTTTTTTTTACTTATCTATGTTATAAAACAACTATGTTAAAGGTGAACTATGCAGGTTTTTTTTGCTTAATTTACCTTAACTAGTCAGCTTCGGGGGCATTTGAATGGTTATTTGACTTATTCCTTTTTATTGAATGACGGCTGTCTCGCTTCCCCCTAGCGCCTCCGAGTGGAAAAACCACGCATGCAAGTTTGTTAAACAGAAAGTCTCCAGCCTCGCGATCATGCTCATGAAAAGGCAGACTGACCGATTGATACACGCTGAAGCTATAGGGGAAGCTATATGTTTGAGTTGAGACATTACATATTAAGTTCTAGAGGTGTTATTTTCTCAAATAACTAAAAACTACGATGTCAGTTGTGTTCAGGGTGTGACCTGCTCAGCTACACACAGCACCTTGAGCTTTTCAGTTACAGACCATAAACAAACAGACATCTACACTCACTGTCTACACACACACACTCACAGAGACACACACACAGTCCCTGACACTCACTACCGACCAACACAACTCATACAGTACAGTCAACAATAAACACACACTGCGTACACTCTCACTGTGGACCTTTCCCAGAAAGGACTGTGAAAGGGAGAGAGCAGAGGTCAGACACGTCTCAATGCATGAAGTCAACAGAAATATACCTTCACAATATATCTCTGGAACTCTTAGTAAAGTTAGCAGCTTTAGCGTAACTTAGGACTGCCTATTCAATAAAAGTGAAAAAAATAAAATAATAAAATACAAAATAATAATTAAAAAGCCTCTCATGGGATTTAGAATTCAATGGGTAATAGAATTCAAAATGTTACTAGAATATCATGAGCATGAAGGGACCATTTTACAAAGTGACAATAGGATGGATAGTCTATTTTCCAGGTGCAGGGGCAAAGGTGTGCTTGTTGATACTTCAACCAAAAGAGAAAAAAGATGTATGCTTTATAGAGGTAATAACTGGAGTTGGACATGTTTATGTGTGGGAATGGCTGGAGTTTGCCCTGAGGCAGTTGATGCAGAGGAAAAGGGAGACAAAAAAGGAAGAGTGAGAGAGAGCATAACACATAGAGAAAGGAGAGAAAGGAGATAGAGAATTGCCTGCCACTGCAGAAAGAGCAATGCTATAATAATGCCTGTCTGAGAAGTGCTGACATACGACAGAGAGGGGCCAGAATAAGGTACACTGAGGTTGCAGGCAACAACAACAGCCTGAGGAAAACCAAGGAAAAAAGAAACGGGGGACAGAAAAGCACAGAGAGAGAGAGACAGACAGAGAGAGAGAGAGGGGGGGGAGGTGGTTGAGGTGAAAGGAGAAAGAAGCAATACTTTGTTCTGACAGACCAATTGAAATCCAGACAGTCCAAGACAGAAAAGATTAAGGACTCTAAGTGTAATGGTCTTTCTCATGAAACATTCAAAAATACCTACGGTCCCCAATAATATGTTCGTATATTCACAGAGTCCCTTATTGGCCATTTCGGATTCTGTCCCAGCTGTTGCTAGGTAGCCCGGGGGGAGAGGAGCCAGATGTGTCTCATCAGGACAGTCTTGATTTGTCAAGCATCCTTTAATTTGGGAAATGTCCCCAGGTCCCTTCCCTACCTTTGACATCTTAGTTTTGCTGTCACCCGTGAGGAACGAGAGGTTGTTGATCTCATTCTGCACCACAAAGTTTTGCTCCTCCCGTTTGAAATTCTGCAGACAGAGAGAGAACATATGGTCACGGCTATCATTTTAATTAAAATTTTGTTGAAATTAAAATAATATTCTGGGCACATGCATGCGTGTGTACGTGCACACGCACACACGCACACACACACACACACACACCTCAAAAATGAAAC
The DNA here is from genome assembly GCF_963854185.1 of Sardina pilchardus. Lineage (NCBI taxonomy): Eukaryota > Metazoa > Chordata > Actinopteri > Clupeiformes > Clupeidae > Sardina > Sardina pilchardus. Next base: position 26,287 of record NW_026910852.1, on the reverse strand, counting down.
TCTTACATGTGATTTGCACCAGAGAATAAAGATCTCAGCCACCATCCTAAAGAGCTCGTTGGAGTCTGCATCCGGCTCCTTCAGCCATCTGGATCTGAAGTAAAAGTGTGATCTCATTGATCTTATTGAGGACAGTCCAATGCTCTCATTGAGGACACAGGCTCATCCAAAAGTCCATGACTTTCTGGAGCCAGACACTATTGATTATGATGTATAATGGACAAAGGCATCGGCTAAATAACTATAACCATAGCCATAATGTTTTGCTAAATCAGAATGTAGAATGCAGAATCATAGTCAGATGGTATGTTTAGGGTGTTGGAGAACAAATAGGATTCTTAGGTATTTTGTTTAATCTCTTGCTTTACCAACAAAGCATCATGATATCTACTGCTATCAACAGACTATGAGACTATTAGTCTCCACAACTCAGTTTCCCAGAGTGCATGTGTGTTACCTGTTGTTGTCCACATAACGTATGAGCATGGGGTAGAAAGCATAGAGGTCACGGCACAGTACAGCAAACTCATCCAGGATGAGCAGCTCGGCCTCCTGGGTGTCCCCCTTGCTGTCAGCCTTCAGAAGCTCCTCCTCGGTCACCACCTTCACCGTCTTCTTCTTCAGCTTGTCCAGCGTGGGCAGGAAGTGGGTCTTCAAGAGGTCTGCACGTGCCTTGCTGATGATGGGCTGGGCGTACACTGACAAAACACAAGGTGGTTTGTCTGTTGTTAGTGCCTATTTTTGTGTACAGTAAGTTCATTTTTGGAAAGTACCCATTTTAATTTCATTATATCAATGACATCAATATCCCCATCTGATGAATGTAATGCACATTTCTTTGAACACTTGACTCCCTCCTATTGTCCAGTACAGGAGCTGCATTATGCCAAATGGATGAGCAAGGTCACAGAGTGTCCTTCACATTCAAAAATAATCTCCTAAACATCTGCTTCTTATGCAATCCCCATACCTCCCCCCACCACCCCACAGGTGCCTCTTCTTGTGCATCCCATGCCAAAGAAGCAATAACATGGTATTACATAGTACTGAGAGGGTACTTAGTGTACTCCCATGGGCCAAAGACAATATCAGAGGGTCAGGGGATACTTGAAAAACACCATTTGGAGAACACTAGTGAATGTGACTTCAACAAGGACAACAGCACAAGCACATTAATTGCATGCCCTCATAATGTTCCCATTGAGGTATCCTCTATTTACAGATGGCAATATTTCACTGGAGACACCACCATGTCCTCTTTAGTGTCAGTGAGTCAGATTGATACATGCTGTGAATGAGAGAGTTCAAAATGATCCTCTGGCTATTGAGTGGAATAAATCCCTCATGTCTGGCTGAAAAGAGGCGTTCTCCTCACTCTCCTTCTGCTATTTTCTGACTAGCTGCAGTGTAATATGATCCCTTGAGGTATTATTTGACTCAAATGTGAAAGTGACACAAACATCCCCAGCTCTGACTCTCAGATGTCTACTGTGTGTAAGCACTCTCTTACTTACCTACAACTGTTCTTTTCATATTTGGATGGGATAATGAGTCAATATAACATCAGAACATTGTTATGAAAAGCGCACTAGTGACGCTTGCTTGCTGCTTGATGCTTGTTTGTTTGGTTGTACACCACTTTGGACAAAAAGGTCAAGATTCGCAGCAAAATCTTCAGTGAATTCCTACAATCTGTTCAGTCTTATTAGACACTTCAAAATGAACAGGTGACAAAAATTAAGGCGGTGAGAGCTCATCCCTGCTGCACGGTGATGGAGACGGAGTGAGACCTCGCATGAAATGGGCCTGGCACAAACAGCAGCCTAGAGTAGTAGTACAGGGAAGCCCACAGCACAGGCAGGTGCGTGGGCACGGCTGACACCCCTGAGGAGAGACACCTGATGGAGGAAGAGAGGAGGAAATCCTGCATGGAGTTTTTACTAGCCAGAGTATAACCACACAGGCCATGTTGATCACTGAGGGAGAGAAGTTACATAATGTCTAGGGCTGCCAATAATAGTGGCACAGTATTTATTATGACTGCTGCTCTAGCGAAACAACAAGGGGTTAAGTGCCTTGATCAGAGGCAGCATCTACAGTAGGATCTCACAACACTGTTCTTTTTAGGAGCCAGGATGACCACTATCCCAAACAAATGCTATGACATGTTTATGGTAAGGCAACACTTTGACCTTGTACAGTATAGTAATTAAACATGTCCCTAACTACCAATGACCCCAACAATGCATATGGCCCAGTCAACTGCTTCAGCTCATCTTTATGAGTTTGACCTCACCTGGCCTCGTTCTCATCCAGGACATGTCACTGAAAAAGGACCATGGCAAGCCATTATCATAACTCACTGTTATGACCAAGAGCCTGAGTCAAGTCTCACCTTAATGGTATACAACTGGTCCATAACTGGCACACTCCATCTACTGTACATCCCCTGTCTGAATCTCATTGTACTTGCTACGGTCAGAGCCCTGAACCTCCACAGACATGACATCTGCTAAGTGACTGAGCCTGAGGGACTGTGAGGGCTTGAAAAGGCTTTAACTGCAAGAAAACTGTGACACATTAACTTAACTTGTCTTAACTTAACACTAAAAACAAATGCATGCTATTTTTGTCTCCAATTTATGGCAGTTTAATGCTTCCAGGTTTCCCCCATTAGTAACTTACTTTGATAGAGTCTGCAGAATTGCAGACTTATAGAAAATGTGCATAAAGGGCTCAGTCAGGGTCGTAGTGGGTGAGTGGGTGAGTGTAAACATTAATATTCAGCCTATGGAGCTCCAGTGTTCTGATCCCCTGGGCCCCCCTCAGGCAAGCACTTGCAGGCAGAGCATGAGCAGGGTGGGCCTGGATGTAGTTAATTGGTTATGTGAGCATGCCTGTTGAAGTGTGTGTGTGTATGAGTTTGTGCGTGCGTGCGTGCGCGCGCGCGTGTGTGTGTGAGTGTGTGTGTAGTGAGGGTATTGACTGAGAGAGGCCTGAGGGCTGCACAAAGGCTCCTAATTGTAGAGTTTGTGATTCTACTCCAGTGCACTTTTTGTCAAATACAACAAATTGCTCCCAGCGATGTAAATAGGAGGGAAACTTCATAACTCACACAGTGCAACAAACAATTCCATCTAGCTGCAGGGTCACAGAAAAGAGAGGTGCAATCAGAATGACTGTTTAGTTCAAATATTGACAACCTTTCACCCAAATTGCTGGCCCACTACCTGTAACACCACCTTGCTTTTGTACTTTCTTTTTTGACCCAAAACAAAGTGAAGGGCACATGGAAATCGTGACTGGAGGAGAGAGATGGGGAGTTGGTGTGGGAAATGAACTCAGGCTTGACGCGGGCCTGAGTCCTTTGTGGTCACTGGGCCTATACATGTACACATAGTATAAGTAAGTATAAGGATATATTTTCTTTTGAGCCCATGAGGGAAATTTAGTCTCTGCATTTATGCCAATCTGTGAATTAGTGAAACACACATAGCACACATTAACCTGGTGCATTGCCTGCTCTGGTGGCACTCGGGGAGCAGTGAGGAGTTAGGTGCCTTGCTCAAGGGCACTTCAGACGTGGATGTGGGCATGGGAGAGCAGTGATCAAGCACTTCCCCTGCCCATATTTTTCCTACTGGTCGGGGATTGAACCGGCAACCCTTCGTTTACAAGCCCAAAGCCCTAACCAGTAGGCCACGGCTGCACATGGTGTGGGATGCTCTTTGGCTCCCCAACACAATCATCTTTTTGCTCACCTGCGATCCTCTTCATCCATGAGGCCTCATCGATGCCCAGGTTGCTGTTGAGGATCTTGAGGATGTTGCCCAGGATGACGCTCAGGTGCTCTGAGGTGACGGTGGCACAGCAGATGGGTCCTGCGCCACTCTTGAGGGTGGCGGCCTGGTTCTCCGGCCCGCGCTCCCACCAGTAGGACAGGTAGTTGCACAGCATGGGCAGTACCACCTCGATGACGTGGGGCATCTCTGTGTAGCGCGCCCCCGACTCCGACAGGTCATTGATGTCCTTCATCAGGCCGCCCAGACGTGGGATCTCTGAGCACATGTCCTCCACAGTGTCCGGCATCCCCAGGACTGAGGACAGAGGCCAAGCAATTTCTCATTGATAGTGGGTAATGGGAAATAATACATGGACTGCATCCCATATAGAGCTTTTCTACTCATCTGAGGGAAGCTCTCCAAGCGGCTTCAGAGACTGACCCATTGACACACATGCAAGCCATGCCATGCACGGCTGCAAGGCACTGCACTTGTACTAGTAATAGTTTGCAAAGTAGCACATAAATTACCACTACAGTCTTGAATCAAGCGACTTTTGCCGGTTTCTCTATTAGGGCTTTTTTTTTAAAGACAGCACATCACACTATACTAGACATTAAAATGTACAGCCTTAAGAACATTAAGAACATTAAGCCATACTGTCCTGCATAAGTCATGCTTTCATTAGGCTAAGTAAGCAAATCGTGCAATTATGTAACATGTTCAGCATACTAATTGCCTAATTAAGTATTAAGCCTACAGTGCCAGAGGCTATTTACAGTAGAGCATAACCCATGTGGCATACATTTAAAAACCACACACTACGCTGTAGAGATTCATCCACTATAGGAGTAGAAATCCCATTGGCAAATATTGGATTACGCTGTATGTTCATGTGCAGGTCATGTTCTATGGAAACCTACAAAACAAGTCCCATGATACCCATGCAAGTTCCATCACACAACACACAAAGCATAAATAAAGTGCACTCTTGTGTGCAAAGGAATCTATTGTTCTCTAATTGCAGTGGGACCTGATATCAAAATGTCAATATTGTACATGCCTATGTAATCCTCTACTGTAAGACTGTAAATATTGTGTGTATCAGTGGCACTCACTGGCGCGCTCTCGTGGTGTTTTGGTGTTGAACACAGAGCAGGGGTTGTGTGTGTTCAGCTGCGGCTCCAGGAAGGCCACAGGCATGGCTCCTGCCAGCGTCGCCAAACACTCCCCCAGAGCGGGCAGCTGTCTGCAGGGGAACACACACACACACACACACACACACACACACAACACACAACACACAACACACAACACACAACACACAACACACAACACACAACACACACACACACACACACACACACACACACACACACACACACACACACACACACACACACACACACACACACACACACACACACACACACACACACACACACACAATGTTCCAGATACTGCAGATATACCTTTATGCATCACAGAAGCATTTCTACATTAAATATACTGTAACTTCTACAGTATAACCATAGGATTCACATGACTCAACTACATTCCATATTCCTGGCTTGAAATACCTCTCAACATAAATGTTCTTGCCAGTTCCCAGGGAGTACAGGCTGGTCAGGATACGATAACAGGACACCTGGACATCGTCCACTGCAAAACACAACACAAGGGCATTCTTGATACAAATTAAATTTAATACAGGAAAAATACAAAATGGTGAATTTACTGCATGTGCAGTTCTGCGAGTCTTCTGTTATTTCCAACACATATAAGGTCCACTCCAAAATAGTTAATGGTGGGCCATCAGCATGTGTAAGGTTTAAGGTTCAGCTATTTACTGTATGGGGCATTTCGTAAGGTTTAAGGTTCAGCTATTTACTGTATGGGACATTTTGTAAGGTTTAAGGTTCAGCTATTTACTGTATGGGGCATTTCGTAAGGTTTTGCAATTCTTCAATGTTATGATGATTTAAAGAATGTTGTGCTACTACATTATGTAGCTGGTCAATGGTGTGGTGCACACCACCAGCAAATTCACTGTGAGGTGTTGCTTGGTGATATAAACAAACTGGATAGGCATGTTTTCGGACTAACATGGATGAGGATCAATCATCCATATTAGCATAAAGGAGATGGAAGGCAGTGTTATGATGAGCGTTGCAGGACAGTGTTCCAGCCTGTTGGTCAACTCACACAGGAGGTCCACTCCAAAGTGGTGTTCGGTGATGTGCTCAAACAGGGCGGTGAGGATGGGCAGCAGGGCCACCGTGGTGTAGTTGATGTTCTGCGATACACCCTTCATCTGGCTACGTGAGTGGGTGAACTTCCCCAGCTTCAAGTTCTCCAGCGTCTTCTCCAGGTCCTCTGCTGCATTCTCGAAGAACGTCCACATGCCTGCCTTCACTAACTCGGAACCCGACTTCATCACGGTTCTAAGAAGGAGGGGAGAAAAGAGGAGGAAAGTGAGGGACCCAGGTGGAGGAAGAATGAAGAGAAAGAAAAGAGAGACACAGTATAAAAGTACAGAAGATATAAAGATATAAAGACCGATATATGGGAGACAGATTAAAGAAGAGAATGTAATCGTTTGAGGAAAGATGGAATGACAAGAAAAGTGGGGGAGAAGGATATAGTGAATGTGTGCCAGAGAGAGAGAGAGATGGCGAGAGACAGACAGAGAGAGAGACAAAGAGAGAGAGAGAGAGAGAGGAGGAAGTGAAAGTGAAAGCAATCGTTATTGCGATGTGAATGGAGATGACTCTTGGGGTTATGTGAGGACAGTGCTGGATTACACGGTGAATGTGTCTGATCCGATGAACCCTGTCAGAGAGACGAGATGCCCAGACTATGCCCACAGGGGCCGGCCGGCCTGCCAGTCTGCCACACAAAGCAGCGGCTCCCTCTCCATGCCCTCACACTTGAAAGCTCCGCGCCTGAAACAGGCCATTTGTCCTAATGGGCTCAGGGTCCGGCGGCACGGAGTGGAAGCGCCCACAGCTTTGTTCTCGTCAGCGGGAGCTCTCTCCACACACGCAGCAAAAGCACAAAAGGCAACGCTAAGGCAACGCTAAGGCAATGCTGATTGCGTAATCCCCTCTGTTGGAGAATCATTTGGACGTGCATTATCATGATCAAAGGAGACTGCGTGGGGGCTTAATTCTTCTCTGCTCTTCAGTTCTAAGAAATTCTCTCAATTTGGTGCTTCTTTGAAAGCAAAACATTTGTTTTAGGATCTGATCATGTGCAAGGGCTGGTGATTACAAATGTAAATGCATGACCTGACTCAAGACCTCATGTGCCAGTGTCTACAGTGCCTTATCTAAGTAGTTAAGCTCTGCGATTAACGTATGAACACATGGGATAGCGTAATCCAGACACTGATGCATTGCTACAATTCCACACTTATCTTTTTAGTGTTCTGCTATCCGGAGAAGAAATAAAAATGTAATCGACTTCAGTGTGTTCTCAGGCAATACTGTACCTGGTGTCCAGAGTGTGAGCCAGAATGTGCAAACAGCTAACCATGGTGGCCGCATCACTACCTGGGGACGCAAACAAACAAACACACACACAAACAAACAAAAACAAAAACAAAATGAGAGGCTTCAAATAAATCAAACACAGCGACACAAAGCCACAGCACACACAAGTAGTACTTGAGAGAGGGAGAGGAGAGCAAGAGAGGGCCTTACCAAACAGAGAGATCCTGTGTCTGACAAGAGCTGCCAGTTTACAGAATAGGCTGAAAGAGGGCAGACAGACAGAGAGAGAGGGAGAGAGAGAGAGAAGGTAAAAGAGTAGGAAAGGAAAGACATGAGGAGAAATAGAGGTAGCAGAGGAGAGCAGTTACAGATAGAAATTGAATTCAATTCAGTTCAGTTTAACACAATTTTAACATAGGACCAGTAGCAGCTGAAACAGGTTCAAGGTAGTGTAACTCATTATCCTGCCTTACATGTGTCCTTAACCATGTATACGTTCATCACAACAAGGCCCCTGTGTCAGATATGATACAAAGGAACATTCCCAATAATGTCACTATTATATCTATTAAAATGTTAAAAACAATATCCAAAACAATGAAGATCAATGCGTTTTTGAGTGAGGATGGCAGCCTGTGTGAGTGGCGTTTGCAGTGGGTAGGCACCTGGTGACCATCTCCTTCTCTTTGTTGGAGGCATAGCCACTGCTGCTGAGGTTCTTACTGGGGGAGGACAGGAAGTAGAAACAGTGGTTCTTAAAGTACTGGTCAATGAGCGGGAGGAGGACCTGCAGGACACAGGACAGCACATGTGAGGAAAGTGCTGGACACCCACATACACAAACACACTGATGGGACAATAAATATGCAAGAGATGTGGAGTGTTAAATATGACATACACTGATAAAAGAGGACATCTATAGAAAAAAGTATCTTTAGAATTAGGAATTTTTTGGCATTATTTGAATTCAGATGATACTATACCTTGGCAAAAAACTTGATTTCCTGCTCATGAGGTGATCTATCCATCTTCCCACTCATGGCCATGGCCTCTATAATAGACCATAGAGGTAAGAGTTATCTACTGTACACATGTGCAGAGTGCATATGCAGAGATGCTATCCCTTATGTCTAGGGAAAAGATCAAGGCCAGTGGTAGCAACTTAGCAGGACAATCAGGGCCAGATGTACTAAGAAAGCACTAATACCGTGTTTTTGTACTATGTGCAGAATGCGAGTGCTGTGCTTTGCTATATTGCGCGGAATGAAGCTGTCACTTCATGACATTAACAGCGTTCATCACAGCCCGCCCCCTCTACGACGCCAATTGCGTGTGCAGAGCTGAACCACAAGCGCAGTTGAATATTGCAACATTAAAAAGAATCAAAGTTTAGCGATCATACATGAATCAAAGATGTCAATGAGCAACGACAGACAGTAGGCCTAGCAGTTCTACTAATTCACTTAAAAAAACACTTGAAGTATTTCAGCTGATCCTCCCAGGAATTAATACGCATGACACGGAAATGAAAATGGGCGCACAAAATGTTAGTACATCTGGCCCTCAGTGTGCAAAGTCTGGAATCCAAATAAACTCATCCAGTATACTGGGTGGTGGAGACCTGAAGGCCAGTGGAATGACTGAGTTGATCCTTAGTATGCTCAGGAGAATTAGAATGGTGGAGTGTGGTGGTTGAATACAGTATACTGTGTGGTAGAGAGATGAGTCATCGTACCGAGGTGAGCAATGAACTCCTGTGCAGAGTCCACATACTTGAGCAGCTTCTTGACGAACTTGTAGGCAAACCTCTTCTCCATGGACGAGCTATCCTGCTCCATGTCTTTCAAGCCCCTGTGGACCACAGAGGCATTGACAGGGGGAGACAAAGACACACACACACATACAGATACATAGATGGATGGGCAGAGAAACAGAGACAGCATGACAGATAGAAAACAGTTAAGTTCCCCAAGTACATAAAATCCACACACACACACACACACACACACACACACACACACACACACACACACACGTACCTGGTGATGGAGTAGCCATTGATCTGCAGGAAGCGGAACAGGTCCTGGGCTTTCTCTCGGTCTTTGGCTTTCTCCTTTGCAGTAAGTGTATCATAAGGCACCAGCAGAGGGTGTGTTCCCCCTCCTGAACACACACACACACACACAAACACACACACAAAACAGCCACACAAGAAAAACACACAAAAAGAACACATAAGTACACTCACACAGACAAACAAAACACACACACACACACACACACTAATTGGAGGGTTATATAATTACACATTCTCAGCAGGGATTTGTGCAGTCGTGTACAAAATGTATAAAAATGACAGAAATTCATTTAGCGGCTGTGCTGAATGAACATGATTCAGGTTACAGCTGTGTCATTGCTTGGGCGTAATTACTTAAAATGGCATAAGGCACAGCGATAATCTTATCAGCCAGAGATCTGCTCTCAAGAATTATGGGAGGTGGGTGAAAGCTAATTTCATTGCTGTTTGTCGTCTCTTTATTCTCTCTCTGTCTCTCTCTCTTTCCTTGTGTTTTCACTCTCTCCTTCACTGTCTCCCTGTCTTCATGTCTTACATTATCTTTTTTCATCAGCAAGTACAGTATGTCTACATGTGTCTGTTTGTCTGTTGGTATGCATGGTTTTATGAGTACCAGCACATTTGTGTGTGTCTGACTTATTGTGTGTGTGTGTGTGTGTGTGTGTGTGTGTGTGTGTGTGTGTGTGTGTGTGTGTGTGTGTGTGCGTGCCTGCGTGCACATGTGCGTGTGTATCCCTGTTTGTTTGTGTGAGTGTGTGTGTGTGTGTGTGTGCATTTGCGCATGCGCCTGTGTGTGTGGGGGGCTTGAGGGAGCAGATGGCATTATGGAGTGCTTCCACAGTTCATGATGGGTTCACCATGTCTGAGGAGCCTCGTGGCCCAGCTGTCTCCATAGGACTCCTGAGACGTCTCTCAAAGGACAGTGGGCATGGAGATGTGTCCCGCCATCTGTTGACTTCTCTGTCTGTCTGAGTCCCTGTCTGCTTCCCTCCCTCTCTCTCTGTGGCTGTACCCCTGCTGACCCGTCTCTCAGAGGCCACCAGATATGGGACTCTCCACGGCGAAACCAGGCGTTTGTCACAACAGGCGTTTCCGAGAAAAATGACCTTTTATGTTACTTGTGATAAAATCGTGGATTTATTTGTGTGTGTTTTGAAACAGTGGGAGGTCTACCCTGTACGGCTGTGAATACATTTCGCTAAAAAACATACGTTTTCTAGTCTAAAAACGTGAGTTTCTTGAGGTGAGAAATTGAACTCCAGCATAATGTTAGAGGCGTCTCGTTTTTACCCCTCTACTCTAATATTAGTAGTATAGTAAATGCACTCATTGACGACCACCAAGCATAGACCTAAAAGCCACCAAGCAGTGTTGTTGTTAATACAACGTAGCCTACCGTAAATTGTAAAGTGGCTGCGACCTTACAAGGCGTTTGTGAGTGTTGAGTCGACAGTCAACTTCAGAGGCAGATTTCTCCGTTTCTCTCTTGGCATGACAGGATGAACTCAACTCCTTTGAATGTTTATATTTCAGTAATATGACGTTCAATTCATTAGATAAAAGTATCGTTTTGAAGGTTGATTATGCCCTTTCGTGAAAACGTAATAACTATAATTTTGAACATTTGAACAATGCAACTGGTTTCGCCGTGGAGGGTCACATGACCCCTGTCTGTCTGTCTGTCTGTCTCTCTTGCTATGTCTGCTTACCTGGCTCCCTCAGCCTCTATCTCTCTGAATGGCATCTCAGAGGATGCGAGACATGGACACTACTGTGTGTGTGTGTGTCTGTGTGTGTCTGAATTTGCCTATGCCTTTGCTTATCTCCATATATCTCGGGGTCTGTTTGTCTGTCTGTCTGTCTGAATGCTTATCTTTGCTGTTAGTTTGCTTTATCTGTTATTCCCTACTTCCTGTTTATGCTACAGTCCTGATGGATGTGCATGTTTTTCTGTCACTCATGTATGGACACGCATATAAATCTAGCTCATTGTCTCTCCTTACTTACTGTCTGTTCATCTACCTGTCTGTCTCTCTGGTTGTCTATCTGCCCATACTCACCCCTGCTTCCCAGGTCACTTTTTTTCTTCTTGGCCCAGATGTTGTGGTAGTTTTCAGCCACCACCTCCACCATACCCTACAATAAGCCACATAACAGAGCCAAATCAATTTTTTTTATTCTTCCCTCCAGTAACACACACACACACACACACACACACACACACACACACACACACACACACACACACACACACACACACACACAAACACACACACACACACACACACACATTCACACACACACACACACAAACAAACAATCTGCCAGATGAGACGGCCATCTGCGAGAGAACAGACACACATACACAGACACAGACACACACACACACACACACACACACACACACACACACACAGCACACTTTGTTTGAGAAGTTGTGGTTGTCCAGCCACCCCTGCAGATGAATGTGGTGTGTGTGATTTATGGGGGGCTGTGCTGGCTGCTGATTCCAGTGCTGGACATAAACGTGCGTGCTTTTACGGCCCGCAGGCCTCCCAGCTGACCTGCAGCTCTCTGGACAGAAGGACGGTGCTCATGTCCAGTGGGCTCGGGTTGAAGCCATTCCCCTGCAACACAAATACAACACACGTGGCACTTTTACAACAAGATACTTCTGAGGAATATACTACATGGCATACTGTTCCAGCTCAATCCAAAAAACTAACATGGCATTTTACAACATCTTCCTGCATGACTGACAATATGATGAACCTCTCTACCTCCTGAGTCACACTGACTGTTTCTGAGCAAAATGGTAAAGATGGTGCAGCATACTGTATACTGTGTGAGTTTAGATTCAACTTTATTGTCAATGTGCAAGTACAGAGACAAAGGCAGTTTATGTCTAACCAGAAGTGCAAAGAAGCAGAAAAGTGCAATGTGATATAGTATGGACAGGTGGTGCAGTATATACAGTATGAGGCATGCAGTGCAGTGTAAAGTAGTACAGGTATATGAGAGTTTAGAAAATGGTATGCTTTACAGCAACATAAATTCAATACAAATATAGATAAGCACAATATACTGTATTATCAGTAGCCTTATAAGAGCAGAATAGATATGGATATGCAGTAAGAACAGTGTTTGGACAACATGTGCAGATATGTGCAGTGTATGAACAGTAATATTATAAAAAAACAGAATAGATAATGGATATTCAGTAACATTATAGGAGCAGTAAACATATGTGTATGCAGTAAGAACACATTATCCCACTAAAATGAAATAACATGAAATGTTATGCACAACGTTTTATATTCCTGTTTGATTGTCAATATAAAGTATAGTCAATGTTTTGTTTTGGAGATGTAGATAAAACTGTAGATAATTTTCTTTGTAACAGTTCTTTAAGCTCTAACACAACTAATACCGAACTCTAGGATTGGTGCATGAACATCTCCCTGGCCAATGACAGGTCTTTCTTTTGGCATGTAGGGTGTGCATACCTGTGAGGCCTTGCGGAGTTTCTCACTCTGCTGGGACATTGTCTCACCCTCCTTGGTGCGGTCAATGTTCCAGCCCATGGCCAGCATGCTCTTCAGAGACTCTCGCACAGGCCAGCGGTAAATCTCCTTCTCCTTAACACGAGCACACACACACACACACACACACACACACACACACATTACACTGATTTACACGTTTACACATTAACAGAGGGAGGCTGGGGAGCAACTCACACATCTGTTTGTCGTGGGCAGAGGAGAGCATGGATTCATCTCTATTGAACCACGTTGATCATTTATGTGGTCATTTATATCCATTTTTGGCATATTTTTGTTCCCATACATTGTTGACAAACGCATACAGATGGACACACTTTCAACTCACGTGTGTCATCTTGCAAACTCTACCATCTAATTGGCTGAAACGGAATATGAGCAGTTGGCTTGTTCACAGGGAGGGAAGTGCTTTATAGCATTTCAACTGCGTCCACATTAACCTTTAGCAATCCCCTGCCTCATACCTTCTCAGTGAGGGATTTGTAGGACCTCAGTAAGTGATGAATCTTGGCTTTCTCATCGATGCCATCCCCATATTTCCATCCCAGCAGAACCTGTAGCCATGCCAAGGGACAGAGGAGGGAAGACCTGGTGAGAGCGCTGCCAATAGGGACACGGTGAGAGCCATCCTCTACTGTTAAAGCCCTCTACTGTAAAGCCACAGCGGCTGACTAAGGGTGCGGGGGCACTGGGATAATAAATGGAAGAATAATATTGGCTGAAACTGTTCTGGTTCATTTCCGAGTGTTTAAAAGGACAATCATTTGGCAGCGTGCTGTCCTTTTTGTGGACTTACCTTCTCAGCAGACCATTTGTCGTGACAATGCTCAGCGTATTTGTTGGCAACATACTCCAGTTTCTCTGGAATAGAGATGCTGGAGAGAACAGGGCAGGTTAACAAAACAGTGCATGTGACATTTTCACTCACTGTCAACTGTCAACTATCAACTAAAGCAACATATTAGCTTCATCAATTATCATGTTTATATTCATTTGTTTCCCCTTTAACACATATGTTCAACTATGATTCACAATGAAGTAAACAAGTTCAAAAAAGTCTCTCTCTGTGTCACTGTATATGCTCTCATTTTCTATAATTGTCTTTTTGTTCAGTCATTCTCTTTCTCTCTCTCTCTCTCTCTCTCCACTCATTCCCTCCCTCCTGCACACGTACTTGGCGGTGCTGATGGGTTTGGGGTCAAAGTTGCCCTGTTGGTCTACAGACGAGGTCTTCTCCAGGCTGGTGTTGCTCAGAGACGAGTCCACGTAGTCAGGGGGTAAGGCTCCGGCGATGGCACTTAGGCAGGGCATGGCCATCTTAAACAGATCCTGGTCATACTTCTATAGGGAGGGGAGAGACTTCACATGTAAATAGAGCATCTTCCATGATATACGTTTCTGTCCTAAGCAGGCTGGACACAGGCTGGACACACTGGCAATTGCTCAACACAGAGAGAAAGCCAAAAGCCCAAAAACGTACAGTACTGGAAGCTGAGAGATATGAAAGGAGACGAAAAGAGAAAAAGGTGAAGGAGTCAGAAAAAGAAAGGATAAAAGGAAAGAAAGGGTGAAGAGAGAGAAAATGAAGTAGCTATTCCTAAGAGAAAGAAAGGGGGTGTGTGTACAGTATATATGTGTGTGTGTGTGTGTGTGTGTGTGTGAGTGAGAGAGAGAGAAAGAGAGAGAGAGGGAGAGAGAGAGGAGAAGTGAGTGTGAGGAGAGAATTTAGTGAGAAAAGGGTGAGAAATAGCGAGCTAAAACATGGGGAAATCACTTGGAAGGGAGCTGGGTGGTTGTACCTCCAACTGGTACAACCACCCAGCTCCCTTCCAAGTGATTTCCAGCATCCCTCTCCTCCTCCCCCTCTCCTCCCACTCTTCCTCCTCCCCCTCTCCTCCCACTCTTCCACCTCCTCCACTGATGCACCGTGTTGTGCGTCTGCTGAAGCGTGAGCTGAAGCGTGAGCTATTGCTCTTAACGCACAACCAAGCCAACCCAGCGTGCTTCAAATCAATGGGCTGTTCAAATATTGATGTCTGCAGCCCCAGCACCACCCAAACCTCCACTACTGCTACAGACCCCCCCCCCCCCCCCGCCCAACCCCCTTGGCTCTCCCCACTCTCTCTCATGTGCGTCGTTTAACGCTCAACCCTCAGGATGTGCTGTGTCAAGGCATTTCGCTTCAAAATGGAAGCCAGCGCACTGACAAACAAAAAAACAAGAAAATCGATGGCTTCAATCAGATAAGGGCAGGATGTGGAGGGAGTTGGGAGACAAGCACAAGTTTAGTGCTTGTATAGAGCTGTTATGCTCAGCTCTCAATGGAGGCCTAATGTGGATGGGAGTATGTGAATAGAGGGCAGGCCAACAAAAGGGAGGGGATGCCATTTCAATACACAGTTTACTGTTTTTAACACCCCAATAAGTGATACAATGATAACAAAGTACAATGATACAGTAACTCATCTCTGAAGAAATAGTGAAGAAATAATGTACCCCAAAAGCAATATGCCTGCTGGTGTATATTTCATACTTCATTGTATTGCTTATTATGTGAATTTTCAATTTGTTAGATTATAATTTCAGGGCTTGCAATTATGAAATTATACAGATATTTTTATGCAATAGTAGCTGTAACGAAGCTGAGGATGTCTGTCTTCAGGAACACATCAAGACTAATAGCATTTTAATTTTTACACCATAAAGCCATGAACCATTTTAAATGGAATTACAAGAAAAGTCAAAGTACGGCTGAAGACAATAATAACCATGTCTAATGACTGAATCTGGTTGGCCCACCTTCTGCGAGAGTGAGTCGAAGATGCCCCAGAAGATCTTTTTGGTGAGCAGGAGCTCCTCTTCGGAAGCCATTCCGTAGTTTCCTGACCCGGACGGCAGGCAGTAGTACTTCCAGTTCTGCTCGTAGTGGTTGGTCAGCAACTAATGGAAAGAGATTCAAATTGAATTGTGTGCACCATAGGCAGGTGCAGTCTTACTCTAGGGGACATCAACACACCAAGCTATTATGATGAGTAGGAACACGTTTTGGATACATTTAGAGGTACAGTAGCCTACTGAGATAGGAAAGAAAGGAGGATAGCAAGTTTGGGATCTGTGAGCACTATAAAGCACTATGAGGTGGGACAGAAGGCTCTAGAAGGCTCTAGAAGTAAAAGTAAATAATGTGCTATGGTAGGGTAACAGTGAAGCAAGATTGCATTCTTGAAGGTTGAGAGCATTGCATTCTGGAAGAGGATCAGATCTTGGGAGAAAAATAAACTAAAATAAAGAACTGCAGCAGGTTCACACAGGTCTGGAGAAGTATTGGAACACTGAACTGGATTAGAATTAGAAACCTCTTAAAAGACAAGATCACCTGGAGGGCCCTGATGCCAAAGGGATATGCCTGGGTGGTTGTATAAAGTACACACACACACACACACACACACACACACACACACACACACACACACACACACACACACACACACACAAACAGACACACACATGCAAACACACACACACACACAAATCAAACTAGTGTAGTGGAGCACAACACAGCACAGCACAACGCAGCATAACGCAGGAGGTCAGTCTAATCCAGCCACAACAGCCCTGTGGGTTGTATTTATGTCTCATTCCCCCTGAGTCACTCGTCATTACTTTTTACACACACACACACACACACACACACAGTAATCATTTTCCTTCCTCCCCTCCTACTGAATGCCTCAACACACAGCAGCAGCACCCAGGTCACGGCGTGCGACACGCCGAGTTAATTAAGTTCCACCACGCCTTCACCCAAGCCTGACTGCTCCCATCTAAAACGGCAGGGGCTGTCAGGGGCCGCCCTCAACACACGGAGTCATTAGAGAGGCACAGAGGCAGAGAGGGTTGGGGACAAACCAGGACAAATGGCCTGCATCTCACAAACAACATGCAAACTGTTTCACAGGAGGCAATGCACCTGACCTCCTCCCCCCAGACTGTAATCAACCATAACAGAGATGAGAGGTAAGAGGAGCTAAGAGGAGGTGAGAGGAGGTGAGAGGAGGTGAGAGGAGGGTCCATGGTAATCACATGGGTTGGCATGGATCAAGAGGAGGTTTATTTGTTGGAGGAGTGGCTGTATGACAAAGTGGATGGGTAATCA
Organism: Sardina pilchardus; assembly: GCF_963854185.1. Classification (NCBI taxonomy): domain Eukaryota; kingdom Metazoa; phylum Chordata; class Actinopteri; order Clupeiformes; family Clupeidae; genus Sardina; species Sardina pilchardus. The sequence continues at coordinate 9,215 of NW_026910852.1, read as the reverse complement.
TTTGAGCTGTGCTAAGACATTACAGCTCCAAAGCATTACGGGGGTGGTTCAGTGGGAGAGAGAGTAAGGGGAGAGAGACTGAAAGACTGATACAGAGTTGAACATCTGGCCAGCTCACTCCAGATGGAGGGGATGGGAGTGGATCAGCCAGCAAGAGAGGGGCTCTGCAGAAACCATATCTTTGGACGTTTAAAGACTTCAGCCAGTTAGTTGCCCAAGACTAAATATATAACAGTGGCTAGGGAACAACGCCAATTAATGACAAACACTTCTTGAAGAGCAGTTCCAGTGTTATAAATACATTGGGTTTGAGACGTGTGTGTGTGTGTGTGTGTGTGTGTGTGTGTGTGTGTGTGTGTGTGTGTGGCACACACTAGCACTCACCTTGAGAGGCATCTTGCAGTATTCCGTCAGCAGTGGCACGTCAAACACCAGACGCCTCAACAGCTGCTGCAGCATAGAGGGCCTCAGGTATCTGTACACACACACACACACACACACACACACACACACACACAATATACATACATACACAAACACACATACTGATGACTCACACAGTCAAGGCAGAACTACCATATCAGGTTTACTGTTTTTTATTTTAGACACTCTAGAATGATCTACAAACTCTTCCACATTTGATGAGTGGTTTTAAAGCCTGTCGTTATCTGTCAGACCTCTTACATCAACTTTATTTGTTTGTTCATCACTTCCATACAGCTATGGATACAATGGCTTTGCCTAACATAAACTACAGAGAAATAGGAAACTTACAGCACACGCTCCTGTATTTATATTTCTCTCAGCAAAAAGAAGGGCTTAACTTGACTTAACTTAGCAATCACTTGCCTGTGATTCTAACAACCAAGCTACACCAGGTCCGCAACTGAAGCGCTCTGTTTGTGTAGTGTTAAAAAAGTTTGAGTTGATGGAACATACTGTACATGCTGCCATCACATCTGGAGCCATTTTCAGTGATTCTAGTGGTGGAAGCTAATTGTTGCCGTAGGCACACTGTCAGTGTGTGCACCATGTACGACCACCACAATGCCATAGATACTTTACATAAATATGTTATATTTGAATGGGTCTTAGTGAAAGTTTCTGCAGGAGCACAGAGCAGGAATGTGGTGTCTTGGTTGGTGCTGGGCCATGGTGTTCAGCAGGAACCAATGGCCCTTACAGGTGTGTGTGTGTGTGTGTGTGTGTGTGTGTGTGTGTGTGTGTGTGTGTGTGTGTGTGTGTGTGCACTCCATCCTCTAATTTGACCGAGTTAAAAGCCCAGTGGCAGCCAAGGCCAAGGCTTCTATGGGTGCACCAGGAGGATTGTCCAAATCAGCAAAACAGCTGCAGTGAAAACAGCTGCATCAGCTGGGTTTGAGTAAGAGTATCTGTGTATGAGACAGAGAGGCTATGTGTCTGAGTCTGCATGTGTGTGTGTGTGTGTGTGTGTGTGTGTGTGTGTGTGTGTGTGTGTGTGTGTGTGTGTGTGTGTGTGTGTGTCTGTGTGTCTGTGTGTGTGTGTGTGTCTGTGTGTCTGTGTGTGTGTGTGTGTGTGTGTGTGTGTGTGTAGTAGAAGAAACACCATCAGGGTGTGTGCATGTGTCTCTCATTTCCAGATTGCCAGTAAAACTATGTGTGTGGTTGTCTAGCACACTTTAAGATAACCAGTACACTGAGTGTGTGTGTGTGTGTGTGTGTGTGTGTGTGTGTGTGTGTGTGTGTGTGCCACTCACTTGCAGATGGCCAGCAGGCACTCCTCGATGGCGTCCCTCTGGGCCTTGGTGAGGGAGCGGCCCTTGGAGAGGCGGTAGATGGTGTGCAGGGTGGAGTCGATGAGGGCGGCGTGGTGCTCAGTGCCCGCAAAGTGGGGCGCACAGCGGGTCAGCAGGGGCAGCATGGCCGAGCCAATGTACCGGTTCATGGCCAGGGCCGTCTCAGTGGTGCGCAGGGTGTCCTATGTTACACACACACACACACACACACACAAACAGGCATATGCATACACATACATACACACACACACACACACACACACACACACACACACACACACACACACACACACACACACATATGCATACACACACACACACACACACACACACACACACACACATATGCATACACATACAAACACACACACACACACACACACACACACACACACACACACACACACAGTTAGGCAAGGCAACACAAGGCAGTTTTATTTGTATAGCGCATATCTTACACCAGGCATTTCATGTGTTTCACAGAAAAATGAGAGAACAGTACAACTGAAGAAAACACAAACAATGAGGAGGCATAAATGCTTACCAACAAATAATAAAGGACCCTCAATAAAATCATACAAAGTGCATACCACAAATGAAAAGTCCTTCAAAAAATAAATACATAATAAATAAAATAAATAAAAAGATACATGAAAAGTTACTCATGTAACAAAAAATCACCCATTGGAATAAGGTAAAAGGTCAATGATAAATTGCAATTGATAAATTAAAGAAATAAATAAAAACTATTTTAACAGTATGCTTCACAGAAGAGCGTCTTAAGTTTGGACTTAAAAATGGAGATTGTCGGTGTTTTTTTATTTTATTTTTTATCTCTTCTGGTAGTTGGTTCCAGAGTCTAGCTGCATAGACACTAAAGGCTGAAGATAGGTCAGATATGTACTGTAGGTTGGTCCACTGCCATTTAGTGCTTTAAAAACAAGAAATAATGCTTTAAAAATCCTGTATGTAACTAACAGGAAGCCAATGTAGGGCCCTAATGATTGGGGTAATGTGCTCATTTCTTTTGCTTTGGTTAACACCCCAGCAGCTGCATTTTGTATGGTTTGTAGCTGCTTTATAGTCTTCTTAGGGAGACCAGTGAAAAGGGCATTACAATAATCTATCCTGATTTCACATGATTGTTGAAATTCAAGTAATTGATGATACCAAGATTTCTCACTGCATCCTTTGCCTTGAGTCCTTTTTGGCCAAGTATGGTGGTAATCTTAGATCTTTGATCCTCACTCCCAAATAAAATCACTTCAGTTTTGTCAGTGTTTTAACTGACATCCAGGACATACAGGATCCAGGATCTGGATCCATTTGTGACATCCAGGTGTTAACCTGGCTGAGACACTGATAGAGAGAGTCCAGAGGCGCATAATCATTGGGGGACAGAGAAAGGTAGATTTGAGTGTCATCTGCATAGCTATGATAACACATTGACTTGTTCCTGACAATATGGCCGAGTGGGAGAATGTAGAGATTAAACAATACTGGGTCTAGGATGAATCCCTGAGGGACACCACAAGTCAAGGATGTTGGTGTTGAGGAGCAGTTTCCTATAGCAACAAAGTAACTTCTGTCTTGTAGGTAGGATTTAGCCAATTCAACACCTGAAAGCCCAACTCATTGCTCCAGTTGATGCAGTAATATACAGTACAGTGGTCAACTGTACTGTATCAAATGCTGCACTGAGGTCAAGTAATACCAGAACAGATGCCTTGCCAGTATCAGTGTTACGACAAATGTCATCTACCACTTTAACCAGGGCTGTTTCAGTGTTGTGATTAGCACGAAAGCCAGATTGATAGTCATCAAAATAGTTTGAAGGTTGATGAGGCTAAATTCTGACATAAGGTGCGCTGGGAGTATTGAAAGTTGAGTTGTTGAGCTGTGTTAGACACAGGCACACAGATAAGTCAGGATGCATGCTGTCACCATAGAAACAGATTCAGTGTGCTTGTTTGTGTAGAGCTGACTCCTATTCAGCAGAACTTCCCTCTGAAGTATCTGCACAATCCCACACCTCACACACATTCCTACAGTAAGGCAACCATCGTTCCCCAAATACTCAGAATCCCTCACAAGTTTACAGTGAGAGGGTGTACATGTTTCAGGTCTCAGAGTGTGTGAAATGCCTGCGTGTGACATCCCTCATGAGTGTTGAGCAGGGGGTCGGGTGTACTGAGCGAAGGCTTGAGTGGAAAGGCCAAAGTTGCTCTGCTAATTTGTCAATGGGTGGCTTTAAGAAGGAGTGGGATTGTTGGGCTACTGCTGTGAGCTGCTGCGGTGACAGTGAGACAGCACTAAGTCATGGTTATCTTTAGAGAGCTGCAGAGCCACAACTGAGACCAAGGGTCAAGGGCTGCCGCCACATCACTGGCAAGTCAAAGAGAGAGTTGGATACGTTCATAAACACAGAGACCCAATCACATCTCTCTCGACTCTCGCACACACATACTCAAATGCACGCACACACACACACACACACACACACACACACACACACACACACACACACACACACACACACACACACACACACACACACACACACACACACACACACACACACACACACACACACACCGCGAGGTAGCATCATCTCCTAAAGCTGTGACGGCTCAGAGATTGCCCCCATGCCCTGTCTCCTATTTCACGTGAATCCGTCCAACTTTCTCTGCTAACTGCTGGATTAGGGCCTCAGTGCATGATCCCCTCACACCCCTCACTGGCGGATCAAAGCGCAGCGCAGTATGGAGCTGAGCAACACGACGTGTCTGCCTGGGAACATGGTGGCAGCTGTGGGATTAAGGCCTATTCTTAGCCCTCCGCACATTAACACTGAGCACCAACGCTGCACACAGTCGCCCAACTCCAAAAAGAAAGAAAGAAAGAAACAGAAAAAAAGAAAAAAGCCAGGCGAAAAGCAAGCGGGGGGAAAGCAGGAAACACTCGGGCTCTTGATTGTCAAAGGGGATCACCCAGGTAACCCTCTCCCAAAATAACTCCACCACCAGGCAGACTAGACTAATGGGGTTCTCAGGCAGATTACTGCTATGAATGAGTCACTGCCTAAGTCAATAGAAGCCAAAATCAGTCTGATTCCATACCCACTCTGTTTACCTGAGCAGTGTCTCTCCTCACTGAAGTGAAACACTAGACAACACTAGCAGTCTAAAGCTCCAGGCCTCAGAAACACGTACTGAGACATTCAGGGCAGAGTGGTGAGAACTGACACCCTGATTATTGCCCACTTTCTTTCCACCGCAGTTTGTTTCTCTGGTGTGCTGTTGCCTTTTGCTGTTGTTTTGCTGTTGTTTCTATTGTGGAGCACACTCTTCTGGTTTAGTAGTGTTTTCGTCTGCTGTTTGTTGGCATCTCACACCCTATTGCAGAGTAATTCTTCTTGTGTCCTGGCAAGACGCAGGGCAGGGGAATGATCATCCAGCGTCTGGGGCTTCTTCAGCTGCTGTGGGGTGACGCTAGCTCAGCTACATGGAGGCGCTGCACAGGTTAAGAGGGGACAGGCTGGTGGCATTTGTTCAGTAATTACGCTGGGACAGCCAAAGTGCGCTGACACAAAGTAATGTGGCCAGAGGAGAAAGGGAGCATCTTCCAGAGAGGAGGAGAGGAGTTCCTCATAGGGAATGCAGATGAGGGCAGAGACGAGAGCTGTACTGTATCTCCCACTCCAGCCAGCTAGTGCAGTGTTTACACTTGGTGACATGTGCCTGAGATGTACAGGTATCTTTGATGATGTGTATGTGTCTGTGTGCTTTATGTATGCATGTCAGTGTTATTCATTTATGTGCTTTTCTGGGTGTGCATGTCAGGGGTGGTGGTAGGGTAATCCATCTCTGCATTTCTATATGTGTGTCTGTGTGTGTGTGTGTGTGTACGCTAGACTGTGTCAGGTGTCTCACCGTGTCGAGTGTTGCAGAGGCGCGTAGGTCCGGCAGGAAGCCCACCTCCAGCAGGTGGAGCAGGAAGGCCTGGTCCTCGATGCCGTACACACGGTCCAGGAACAGAACCATCGGCGCCTTGTGATCCGGACAGAAACTGGCTGACATGTCTGGCTCTGTCACAGTACCATCTGAAAGAGAACAGGATGGATGGACAGATAAACAGATAGATAGATCGATAGATAGATAGATAGATAGATAGATAGATAGAATGTTAGAATACAAGAAGAGTGAAAGACAGAAGTAGGAAGGGCAGAACTTTTAAAGTCCCTCTTTTAAAGCACCCTCACCTCCTCTCTGTCTACTGTTATGTATCATTCTCTCTCTCTCTTCTTCCATTTCTCCCTCTCTTGCCTTTCCCTCTCTGTCCCTCTTCCTTCACTGACTCTGTTCCACTGTTGGACTGTTGATGAGGCTTTTTACTTTCATCTTCAACATGCAGAGTATATGCATGCAGTACATTCAATACGGAGAAGTGCATGCAGTATATTCAGAATGCACATACAATACATTCAGCATAAACAGTGGAATGTGGAAAGGGGCATACAACAGCTTTGCATAAAGGATTTTAGGCCTATGTAACTACTTGTAGTCACTTTTTGGCTCTTCAATCCACTTACAGTTTCAAAATAAAATTTCACTTCAATATTTGACTTCCCCTTCTTCCATTTACATTATATGTGTGAAATTCTCCACACAAAAAAATGGCTCAGTGCTGGTGCCTGTAGGCCATGTGACTGACTACAGTCTGACACCGACACAGCCCACAGCACACAGGAGTCTCAGCTGTCCTCACTCCACAGCACACAGGAGTCTCACCTGTCCTCACTCCACAGCACACAGGAGTCTCACCTGTCCTCACTCCACAGCACACAGGAGTCTCAGCTGTCCTCACTCCACAGCACACAGGACCTTCACCTGTCCTCACTCCACAGCACACAGGAGTCTCACCTGTCCTCACTCCACAGCACACAGGAGTCTCAGCTGTCCTCACTCCACAGCACACAGGACCTTCACCTGTCCTCACTCCACAGCACACAGGAGCTTCACCTGTCCTCACACAACAGCACACAGGAGCTTCACCTGTCCTCACACAACAGCACACAGGAGTCTCAGCTGTCCTCACTCCACAGCACACAGGAGTCTCAGCTGTCCTCACTCCACAGCACACAGGAGTCTCAGCTGTCCTCACTCCACAGCACACAGGAGCTTCACCTGTCCTCACACAACAGCACACAGGAGTCTCACCTGTCCTCACACAACAGCACACAGGACCTTCACCTGTCCTCACACAACAGGAGCTTCACCTGTCCTCACACAACAGGAGCTTCACCTGTCCTCACACAACAGGAGCACACAGGAGCTTCACCTGTCCTCACACAACAGCACACAGGAGCTTCACCTGTCCTCACACAACAGCAGCTTCACCTGTCCTCACACAACAGCACACAGGAGCTTCACCTGTCCTCACACAACAGCAGCTTCACCTGTCCTCACACAACAGCACACAGGAGCTTCACCTGTCCTCACTCCTCACGCTAACAGCATATTGAAGGCCGTCTCTACTAGTGCTGAGTTTGTGCTGAATATAAACACATGAGGCACTCTGGGTTCAAAGGTTTTTAAATAGGTGAAATGTCAAGGCAATGTCCAACTACCTCAGGCCTCATTATTCTTGTGTGCCATTCCTCTGATCATCTGTCCATTGAATATGTAGAACTTAATCGGAATACACTGAGGGCCAGATGTACTAAGACAGCGCTAACACCGAGTTTTCGTATGCGCAGAATGCGAACGCTGTGCTTTACTATATTGCGTGGAATTTACTAAGCTGTAACTACGCAGGGCACACAAGATCACCTTGACATCACCCACCCTGCACACTACGCCTTCCAGCTACTTCCGTCTGGGAGGCGTTACAGAACAATCCCCTCCAGAACCACCCGCTTCAAAACCAGTTTCATTCCCACAGCAATACACTTTCTGAACACCAAACAAACGATGAGGACTGTGAAGGATTAGGATGACCCCCACGTATTTATGTATTTATGTATCTATGTTGTATGTATCATGTATGAATGTGTCTGTATGTAGCCCAATGTTGGAACCTGTACCAAGATCTGTACTAAAAACAAATTCCACCAGCCTGGCTGTGTGGTCATTAAAAAATCAAATCAAAATAAAAAAAACGTCATTACGTTAACAGCATTCTTCACCGCCCGTCCCCGCCCCCTCTACAACGCCAATTGCGTGTGCAGAGCTGAACCACAATCGCAGTTGAATATTGCAACATTAAAAAGAATCAAAGTTTAGCTATCTTACATGATACAAAGATGTCAACAAACAGCGACAGACAGAGTAGGCCTAGTAGTTCTACTAATCCACTTTAAAAAAAAATACTTGAACTATTTACTGCACGTAGACTAGGGCTATGACTTAATACTAGTCTAACAGATTGAGAGGTGCGGGCTATGTCGTAAAAGAGACAATACGATATTAGAGAGGCAAACGAAAGTTAAGGTTGCTTTTGACATAGTACAATGAAGAAAACTGATGCTCTGAATACTGATTCAGCTGTCTCTAAAAGTTGTTCTAAGAGACGCAGTCAACTGCAATTTGGATTACACCTGCTTTTAGCAGGCAGAAGTTTTTCATCGCAAAATAGACATGTGCTGTTTTCATACATCTGGTGGAATATTTAACCAATTGCTATTAGCACCTCTCCTCCCCTGTACTTGCGCGTTACACCCATTTTCAGCTGATCCGCCCAGGAATTAATATGCATGACACGGAAAAGCGCAAATAGCCATTCTCATCTCCCAGGGCAGGCAGTCTGCACGTTTCTCTCATTGCGGCTGTTTTGTACATATCCTCCCCATGTTTATACGCGCATGTAACGCCTGAAATCGGTGCAAAACATTAGTACATCTGGCCCTGAATGCAAAGAAGCTGAGTTTACAGAGACCTTGTCTGACCCAAGTGAGTTGCTAAGGTACTGAGGACAGGCTGTGTGGGTGAGTCACAGACAGGACACAGGTCAGAGATCTTCTGATAAGGCAGATTCCCACCTTTGGGAGAAAAGCTAGTCAGCCATTACCTCTTTGTCTATGGGAAAACAGCTAAGATAGCACCTCCCCCTCCTGTAATATCCTTGCCCAGGTAACAAGCAGCATGTGGTGGTGAAGGAGAAGAGCTTAGCACAGATGGAGCGTTGCAGTGAGTGTGACGGTGAGCACTGCAGCAGAGAGGCACCCCACAGCCTATAGCTCACAGCACTGCACCAACAGGCTACACTCCAGAGAGCCACCAGCACAAGCACAAGCACCCGTAGTGCCTCCTACAGCCACTGGTGTGAGTGAGAACACTGTACTGGATACAGACACTAAGGGAATTCACTTCTATTTGAGCTCTGATGGTTACAAAGCACAGCAATGCTTTTGGAATCCTGCTCTACAGTACATGACTAAGC
>NW_026910851.1:0-54754 GCF_963854185.1 Sardina pilchardus | reverse complement strand
GTAAACGTGTCTTCACTTTTCCTTCATAGCTTGAAATTGGAAGGTCTTAGAAGCTTGAAACCAAGCGCATACAACACAAAGGGCCTCAATGAGCTACTGGCCGCTCACTGGTGGCTCCAGCGCACGCGGTTCAGTCGCATCATTCACTCTGATGTGGTGTTCATGAAGTTGGGTGTTGAGGTGCATGTAGTGCATTGTGACAGAAAGTCACTTTACAACATCTTACAAGCCCAAAGTGGATTTTGAAAAAAGTTTCCACGAGCGCATGTTTTGGCCGTCTCAGCCAACTGTCATGAAATATGAAAAGTAAACGTGTCTTCACTTTTCCTTCATAGCTTGAAATTGGAAGGTCTTAGAAGCTTGAAACCAAGCGCATACAACACAAAGGGCCTCAATGAGCTACTGGCCGCTCACTGGTGGCTCCAGCGCACGCGGTTCAGTCGCATCATTCACTCTGATGTGGTGTTCATGAAGTTGGGTGTTGAGGTGCATGTAGTGCATTGTGACAGAAAGTCACTTCACAACATCTTACAAGCCCAAAGTGGATTTTGAAAAAAGTTTCCACGAGCGCATGTTTTGGCCGTCTCAGCCAACTGTCATGAAATATGAAAAGTAAACGTGTCTTCACTTTTCCTTCATAGCTTGAAATTGGAAGGTCTTAGAAGCTTGAAACCAAGCGCATACAACACAAAGGGCCTCAATGAGCTACTGGCCGCTCACTGGTGGCTCCAGCGCACGCGGTTCAGTCGCATCATTCACTCTGATGTGGTGTTCATGAAGTTGGGTGTTGAGGTGCATGTAGTGCATTGTGACAGAAAGTCACTTTACAACATCTTACAAGCCCAAAGTGGATTTTGAAAAAAGTTTCCACGAGCGCATGTTTTGGCCGTCTCAGCCAACTGTCATGAAATATGAAAAGTAAACGTGTCTTCACTTTTCCTTCATAGCTTGAAATTGGAAGGTCTTAGAAGCTTGAAACCAAGCGCATACAACACAAAGGGCCTCAATGAGCTACTGGCCGCTCACTGGTGGCTCCAGCGCACGCGGTTCAGTCGCATCATTCACTCTGATGTGGTGTTCATGAAGTTGGGTGTTGAGGTGCATGTAGTGCATTGTGACAGAAAGTCACTTTACAACATCTTACAAGCCCAAAGTGGATTTTGAAAAAAGTTTCCACGAGCGCATGTTTTGGCCGTCTCAGCCAACTGTCATGAAATATGAAAAGTAAACGTGTCTTCACTTTTCCTTCATAGCTTGAAATTGGAAGGTCTTAGAAGCTTGAAACCAAGCGCATACAACACAAAGGGCCTCAATGAGCTACTGGCCGCTCACTGGTGGCTCCAGCGCACGCGGTTCAGTCGCATCATTCACTCTGATGTGGTGTTCATGAAGTTGGGTGTTGAGGTGCATGTAGTGCATTGTGACAGAAAGTCACTTTACAACATCTTACAAGCCCAAAGTGGATTTTGAAAAAAGTTTCCACGAGCGCATGTTTTGGCCGTCTCAGCCAACTGTCATGAAATATGAAAAGTAAACGTGTCTTCACTTTTCCTTCATAGCTTGAAATTGGAAGGTCTTAGAAGCTTGAAACCAAGCGCATACAACACAAAGGGCCTCAATGAGCTACTGGCCGCTCACTGGTGGCTCCAGCGCACGCGGTTCAGTCGCATCATTCACTCTGATGTGGTGTTCATGAAGTTGGGTGTTGAGGTGCATGTAGTGCATTGTGACAGAAAGTCACTTTACAACATCTTACAAGCCCAAAGTGGATTTTGAAAAAAGTTTCCACGAGCGCATGTTTTGGCCGTCTCAGCCAACTGTCATGAAATATGAAAAGTAAACGTGTCTTCACTTTTCCTTCATAGCTTGAAATTGGAAGGTCTTAGAAGCTTGAAACCAAGCGCATACAACACAAAGGGCCTCAATGAGCTACTGGCCGCTCACTGGTGGCTCCAGCGCACGCGGTTCAGTCGCATCATTCACTCTGATGTGGTGTTCATGAAGTTGGGTGTTGAGGTGCATGTAGTGCATTGTGACAGAAAGTCACTTTACAACATCTTACAAGCCCAAAGTGGATTTTGAAAAAAGTTTCCACGAGCGCATGTTTTGGCCGTCTCAGCCAACTGTCATGAAATATGAAAAGTAAACGTGTCTTCACTTTTCCTTCATAGCTTGAAATTGGAAGGTCTTAGAAGCTTGAAACCAAGCGCATACAACACAAAGGGCCTCAATGAGCTACTGGCCGCTCACTGGTGGCTCCAGCGCACGCGGTTCAGTCGCATCATTCACTCTGATGTGGTGTTCATGAAGTTGGGTGTTGAGGTGCATGTAGTGCATTGTGACAGAAAGTCACTTTACAACATCTTACAAGCCCAAAGTGGATTTTGAAAAAAGTTTCCACGAGCGCATGTTTTGGCCGTCTCAGCCAACTGTCATGAAATATGAAAAGTAAACGTGTCTTCACTTTTCCTTCATAGCTTGAAATTGGAAGGTCTTAGAAGCTTGAAACCAAGCGCATACAACACAAAGGGCCTCAATGAGCTACTGGCCGCTCACTGGTGGCTCCAGCGCACGCGGTTCAGTCGCATCATTCACTCTGATGTGGTGTTCATGAAGTTGGGTGTTGAGGTGCATGTAGTGCATTGTGACAGAAAGTCACTTTACAACATCTTACAAGCCCAAAGTGGATTTTGAAAAAAGTTTCCACGAGCGCATGTTTTGGCCGTCTCAGCCAACTGTCATGAAATATGAAAAGTAAACGTGTCTTCACTTTTCCTTCATAGCTTGAAATTGGAAGGTCTTAGAAGCTTGAAACCAAGCGCATACAACACAAAGGGCCTCAATGAGCTACTGGCCGCTCACTGGTGGCTCCAGCGCACGCGGTTCAGTCGCATCATTCACTCTGATGTGGTGTTCATGAAGTTGGGTGTTGAGGTGCATGTAGTGCATTGTGACAGAAAGTCACTTTACAACATCTTACAAGCCCAAAGTGGATTTTGAAAAAAGTTTCCACGAGCGCATGTTTTGGCCGTCTCAGCCAACTGTCATGAAATATGAAAAGTAAACGTGTCTTCACTTTTCCTTCATAGCTTGAAATTGGAAGGTCTTAGAAGCTTGAAACCAAGCGCATACAACACAAAGGGCCTCAATGAGCTACTGGCCGCTCACTGGTGGCTCCAGCGCACGCGGTTCAGTCGCATCATTCACTCTGATGTGGTGTTCATGAAGTTGGGTGTTGAGGTGCATGTAGTGCATTGTGACAGAAAGTCACTTTACAACATCTTACAAGCCCAAAGTGGATTTTGAAAAAAGTTTCCACGAGCGCATGTTTTGGCCGTCTCAGCCAACTGTCATGAAATATGAAAAGTAAACGTGTCTTCACTTTTCCTTCATAGCTTGAAATTGGAAGGTCTTAGAAGCTTGAAACCAAGCGCATACAACACAAAGGGCCTCAATGAGCTACTGGCCGCTCACTGGTGGCTCCAGCGCACGCGGTTCAGTCGCATCATTCACTCTGATGTGGTGTTCATGAAGTTGGGTGTTGAGGTGCATGTAGTGCATTGTGACAGAAAGTCACTTTACAACATCTTACAAGCCCAAAGTGGATTTTGAAAAAAGTTTCCACGAGCGCATGTTTTGGCCGTCTCAGCCAACTGTCATGAAATATGAAAAGTAAACGTGTCTTCACTTTTCCTTCATAGCTTGAAATTGGAAGGTCTTAGAAGCTTGAAACCAAGCGCATACAACACAAAGGGCCTCAATGAGCTACTGGCCGCTCACTGGTGGCTCCAGCGCACGCGGTTCAGTCGCATCATTCACTCTGATGTGGTGTTCATGAAGTTGGGTGTTGAGGTGCATGTAGTGCATTGTGACAGAAAGTCACTTTACAACATCTTACAAGCCCAAAGTGGATTTTGAAAAAAGTTTCCACGAGCGCATGTTTTGGCCGTCTCAGCCAACTGTCATGAAATATGAAAAGTAAACGTGTCTTCACTTTTCCTTCATAGCTTGAAATTGGAAGGTCTTAGAAGCTTGAAACCAAGCGCATACAACACAAAGGGCCTCAATGAGCTACTGGCCGCTCACTGGTGGCTCCAGCGCACGCGGTTCAGTCGCATCATTCACTCTGATGTGGTGTTCATGAAGTTGGGTGTTGAGGTGCATGTAGTGCATTGTGACAGAAAGTCACTTTACAACATCTTACAAGCCCAAAGTGGATTTTGAAAAAAGTTTCCACGAGCGCATGTTTTGGCCGTCTCAGCCAACTGTCATGAAATATGAAAAGTAAACGTGTCTTCACTTTTCCTTCATAGCTTGAAATTGGAAGGTCTTAGAAGCTTGAAACCAAGCGCATACAACACAAAGGGCCTCAATGAGCTACTGGCCGCTCACTGGTGGCTCCAGCGCACGCGGTTCAGTCGCATCATTCACTCTGATGTGGTGTTCATGAAGTTGGGTGTTGAGGTGCATGTAGTGCATTGTGACAGAAAGTCACTTTACAACATCTTACAAGCCCAAAGTGGATTTTGAAAAAAGTTTCCACGAGCGCATGTTTTGGCCGTCTCAGCCAACTGTCATGAAATATGAAAAGTAAACGTGTCTTCACTTTTCCTTCATAGCTTGAAATTGGAAGGTCTTAGAAGCTTGAAACCAAGCGCATACAACACAAAGGGCCTCAATGAGCTACTGGCCGCTCACTGGTGGCTCCAGCGCACGCGGTTCAGTCGCATCATTCACTCTGATGTGGTGTTCATGAAGTTGGGTGTTGAGGTGCATGTAGTGCATTGTGACAGAAAGTCACTTTACAACATCTTACAAGCCCAAAGTGGATTTTGAAAAAAGTTTCCACGAGCGCATGTTTTGGCCGTCTCAGCCAACTGTCATGAAATATGAAAAGTAAACGTGTCTTCACTTTTCCTTCATAGCTTGAAATTGGAAGGTCTTAGAAGCTTGAAACCAAGCGCATACAACACAAAGGGCCTCAATGAGCTACTGGCCGCTCACTGGTGGCTCCAGCGCACGCGGTTCAGTCGCATCATTCACTCTGATGTGGTGTTCATGAAGTTGGGTGTTGAGGTGCATGTAGTGCATTGTGACAGAAAGTCACTTTACAACATCTTACAAGCCCAAAGTGGATTTTGAAAAAAGTTTCCACGAGCGCATGTTTTGGCCGTCTCAGCCAACTGTCATGAAATATGAAAAGTAAACGTGTCTTCACTTTTCCTTCATAGCTTGAAATTGGAAGGTCTTAGAAGCTTGAAACCAAGCGCATACAACACAAAGGGCCTCAATGAGCTACTGGCCGCTCACTGGTGGCTCCAGCGCACGCGGTTCAGTCGCATCATTCACTCTGATGTGGTGTTCATGAAGTTGGGTGTTGAGGTGCATGTAGTGCATTGTGACAGAAAGTCACTTTACAACATCTTACAAGCCCAAAGTGGATTTTGAAAAAAGTTTCCACGAGCGCATGTTTTGGCCGTCTCAGCCAACTGTCATGAAATATGAAAAGTAAACGTGTCTTCACTTTTCCTTCATAGCTTGAAATTGGAAGGTCTTAGAAGCTTGAAACCAAGCGCATACAACACAAAGGGCCTCAATGAGCTACTGGCCGCTCACTGGTGGCTCCAGCGCACGCGGTTCAGTCGCATCATTCACTCTGATGTGGTGTTCATGAAGTTGGGTGTTGAGGTGCATGTAGTGCATTGTGACAGAAAGTCACTTTACAACATCTTACAAGCCCAAAGTGGATTTTGAAAAAAGTTTCCACGAGCGCATGTTTTGGCCGTCTCAGCCAACTGTCATGAAATATGAAAAGTAAACGTGTCTTCACTTTTCCTTCATAGCTTGAAATTGGAAGGTCTTAGAAGCTTGAAACCAAGCGCATACAACACAAAGGGCCTCAATGAGCTACTGGCCGCTCACTGGTGGCTCCAGCGCACGCGGTTCAGTCGCATCATTCACTCTGATGTGGTGTTCATGAAGTTGGGTGTTGAGGTGCATGTAGTGCATTGTGACAGAAAGTCACTTTACAACATCTTACAAGCCCAAAGTGGATTTTGAAAAAAGTTTCCACGAGCGCATGTTTTGGCCGTCTCAGCCAACTGTCATGAAATATGAAAAGTAAACGTGTCTTCACTTTTCCTTCATAGCTTGAAATTGGAAGGTCTTAGAAGCTTGAAACCAAGCGCATACAACACAAAGGGCCTCAATGAGCTACTGGCCGCTCACTGGTGGCTCCAGCGCACGCGGTTCAGTCGCATCATTCACTCTGATGTGGTGTTCATGAAGTTGGGTGTTGAGGTGCATGTAGTGCATTGTGACAGAAAGTCACTTTACAACATCTTACAAGCCCAAAGTGGATTTTGAAAAAAGTTTCCACGAGCGCATGTTTTGGCCGTCTCAGCCAACTGTCATGAAATATGAAAAGTAAACGTGTCTTCACTTTTCCTTCATAGCTTGAAATTGGAAGGTCTTAGAAGCTTGAAACCAAGCGCATACAACACAAAGGGCCTCAATGAGCTACTGGCCGCTCACTGGTGGCTCCAGCGCACGCGGTTCAGTCGCATCATTCACTCTGATGTGGTGTTCATGAAGTTGGGTGTTGAGGTGCATGTAGTGCATTGTGACAGAAAGTCACTTTACAACATCTTACAAGCCCAAAGTGGATTTTGAAAAAAGTTTCCACGAGCGCATGTTTTGGCCGTCTCAGCCAACTGTCATGAAATATGAAAAGTAAACGTGTCTTCACTTTTCCTTCATAGCTTGAAATTGGAAGGTCTTAGAAGCTTGAAACCAAGCGCATACAACACAAAGGGCCTCAATGAGCTACTGGCCGCTCACTGGTGGCTCCAGCGCACGCGGTTCAGTCGCATCATTCACTCTGATGTGGTGTTCATGAAGTTGGGTGTTGAGGTGCATGTAGTGCATTGTGACAGAAAGTCACTTTACAACATCTTACAAGCCCAAAGTGGATTTTGAAAAAAGTTTCCACGAGCGCATGTTTTGGCCGTCTCAGCCAACTGTCATGAAATATGAAAAGTAAACGTGTCTTCACTTTTCCTTCATAGCTTGAAATTGGAAGGTCTTAGAAGCTTGAAACCAAGCGCATACAACACAAAGGGCCTCAATGAGCTACTGGCCGCTCACTGGTGGCTCCAGCGCACGCGGTTCAGTCGCATCATTCACTCTGATGTGGTGTTCATGAAGTTGGGTGTTGAGGTGCATGTAGTGCATTGTGACAGAAAGTCACTTTACAACATCTTACAAGCCCAAAGTGGATTTTGAAAAAAGTTTCCACGAGCGCATGTTTTGGCCGTCTCAGCCAACTGTCATGAAATATGAAAAGTAAACGTGTCTTCACTTTTCCTTCATAGCTTGAAATTGGAAGGTCTTAGAAGCTTGAAACCAAGCGCATACAACACAAAGGGCCTCAATGAGCTACTGGCCGCTCACTGGTGGCTCCAGCGCACGCGGTTCAGTCGCATCATTCACTCTGATGTGGTGTTCATGAAGTTGGGTGTTGAGGTGCATGTAGTGCATTGTGACAGAAAGTCACTTTACAACATCTTACAAGCCCAAAGTGGATTTTGAAAAAAGTTTCCACGAGCGCATGTTTTGGCCGTCTCAGCCAACTGTCATGAAATATGAAAAGTAAACGTGTCTTCACTTTTCCTTCATAGCTTGAAATTGGAAGGTCTTAGAAGCTTGAAACCAAGCGCATACAACACAAAGGGCCTCAATGAGCTACTGGCCGCTCACTGGTGGCTCCAGCGCACGCGGTTCAGTCGCATCATTCACTCTGATGTGGTGTTCATGAAGTTGGGTGTTGAGGTGCATGTAGTGCATTGTGACAGAAAGTCACTTTACAACATCTTACAAGCCCAAAGTGGATTTTGAAAAAAGTTTCCACGAGCGCATGTTTTGGCCGTCTCAGCCAACTGTCATGAAATATGAAAAGTAAACGTGTCTTCACTTTTCCTTCATAGCTTGAAATTGGAAGGTCTTAGAAGCTTGAAACCAAGCGCATACAACACAAAGGGCCTCAATGAGCTACTGGCCGCTCACTGGTGGCTCCAGCGCACGCGGTTCAGTCGCATCATTCACTCTGATGTGGTGTTCATGAAGTTGGGTGTTGAGGTGCATGTAGTGCATTGTGACAGAAAGTCACTTTACAACATCTTACAAGCCCAAAGTGGATTTTGAAAAAAGTTTCCACGAGCGCATGTTTTGGCCGTCTCAGCCAACTGTCATGAAATATGAAAAGTAAACGTGTCTTCACTTTTCCTTCATAGCTTGAAATTGGAAGGTCTTAGAAGCTTGAAACCAAGCGCATACAACACAAAGGGCCTCAATGAGCTACTGGCCGCTCACTGGTGGCTCCAGCGCACGCGGTTCAGTCGCATCATTCACTCTGATGTGGTGTTCATGAAGTTGGGTGTTGAGGTGCATGTAGTGCATTGTGACAGAAAGTCACTTTACAACATCTTACAAGCCCAAAGTGGATTTTGAAAAAAGTTTCCACGAGCGCATGTTTTGGCCGTCTCAGCCAACTGTCATGAAATATGAAAAGTAAACGTGTCTTCACTTTTCCTTCATAGCTTGAAATTGGAAGGTCTTAGAAGCTTGAAACCAAGCGCATACAACACAAAGGGCCTCAATGAGCTACTGGCCGCTCACTGGTGGCTCCAGCGCACGCGGTTCAGTCGCATCATTCACTCTGATGTGGTGTTCATGAAGTTGGGTGTTGAGGTGCATGTAGTGCATTGTGACAGAAAGTCACTTTACAACATCTTACAAGCCCAAAGTGGATTTTGAAAAAAGTTTCCACGAGCGCATGTTTTGGCCGTCTCAGCCAACTGTCATGAAATATGAAAAGTAAACGTGTCTTCACTTTTCCTTCATAGCTTGAAATTGGAAGGTCTTAGAAGCTTGAAACCAAGCGCATACAACACAAAGGGCCTCAATGAGCTACTGGCCGCTCACTGGTGGCTCCAGCGCACGCGGTTCAGTCGCATCATTCACTCTGATGTGGTGTTCATGAAGTTGGGTGTTGAGGTGCATGTAGTGCATTGTGACAGAAAGTCACTTTACAACATCTTACAAGCCCAAAGTGGATTTTGAAAAAAGTTTCCACGAGCGCATGTTTTGGCCGTCTCAGCCAACTGTCATGAAATATGAAAAGTAAACGTGTCTTCACTTTTCCTTCATAGCTTGAAATTGGAAGGTCTTAGAAGCTTGAAACCAAGCGCATACAACACAAAGGGCCTCAATGAGCTACTGGCCGCTCACTGGTGGCTCCAGCGCACGCGGTTCAGTCGCATCATTCACTCTGATGTGGTGTTCATGAAGTTGGGTGTTGAGGTGCATGTAGTGCATTGTGACAGAAAGTCACTTTACAACATCTTACAAGCCCAAAGTGGATTTTGAAAAAAGTTTCCACGAGCGCATGTTTTGGCCGTCTCAGCCAACTGTCATGAAATATGAAAAGTAAACGTGTCTTCACTTTTCCTTCATAGCTTGAAATTGGAAGGTCTTAGAAGCTTGAAACCAAGCGCATACAACACAAAGGGCCTCAATGAGCTACTGGCCGCTCACTGGTGGCTCCAGCGCACGCGGTTCAGTCGCATCATTCACTCTGATGTGGTGTTCATGAAGTTGGGTGTTGAGGTGCATGTAGTGCATTGTGACAGAAAGTCACTTTACAACATCTTACAAGCCCAAAGTGGATTTTGAAAAAAGTTTCCACGAGCGCATGTTTTGGCCGTCTCAGCCAACTGTCATGAAATATGAAAAGTAAACGTGTCTTCACTTTTCCTTCATAGCTTGAAATTGGAAGGTCTTAGAAGCTTGAAACCAAGCGCATACAACACAAAGGGCCTCAATGAGCTACTGGCCGCTCACTGGTGGCTCCAGCGCACGCGGTTCAGTCGCATCATTCACTCTGATGTGGTGTTCATGAAGTTGGGTGTTGAGGTGCATGTAGTGCATTGTGACAGAAAGTCACTTTACAACATCTTACAAGCCCAAAGTGGATTTTGAAAAAAGTTTCCACGAGCGCATGTTTTGGCCGTCTCAGCCAACTGTCATGAAATATGAAAAGTAAACGTGTCTTCACTTTTCCTTCATAGCTTGAAATTGGAAGGTCTTAGAAGCTTGAAACCAAGCGCATACAACACAAAGGGCCTCAATGAGCTACTGGCCGCTCACTGGTGGCTCCAGCGCACGCGGTTCAGTCGCATCATTCACTCTGATGTGGTGTTCATGAAGTTGGGTGTTGAGGTGCATGTAGTGCATTGTGACAGAAAGTCACTTTACAACATCTTACAAGCCCAAAGTGGATTTTGAAAAAAGTTTCCACGAGCGCATGTTTTGGCCGTCTCAGCCAACTGTCATGAAATATGAAAAGTAAACGTGTCTTCACTTTTCCTTCATAGCTTGAAATTGGAAGGTCTTAGAAGCTTGAAACCAAGCGCATACAACACAAAGGGCCTCAATGAGCTACTGGCCGCTCACTGGTGGCTCCAGCGCACGCGGTTCAGTCGCATCATTCACTCTGATGTGGTGTTCATGAAGTTGGGTGTTGAGGTGCATGTAGTGCATTGTGACAGAAAGTCACTTTACAACATCTTACAAGCCCAAAGTGGATTTTGAAAAAAGTTTCCACGAGCGCATGTTTTGGCCGTCTCAGCCAACTGTCATGAAATATGAAAAGTAAACGTGTCTTCACTTTTCCTTCATAGCTTGAAATTGGAAGGTCTTAGAAGCTTGAAACCAAGCGCATACAACACAAAGGGCCTCAATGAGCTACTGGCCGCTCACTGGTGGCTCCAGCGCACGCGGTTCAGTCGCATCATTCACTCTGATGTGGTGTTCATGAAGTTGGGTGTTGAGGTGCATGTAGTGCATTGTGACAGAAAGTCACTTTACAACATCTTACAAGCCCAAAGTGGATTTTGAAAAAAGTTTCCACGAGCGCATGTTTTGGCCGTCTCAGCCAACTGTCATGAAATATGAAAAGTAAACGTGTCTTCACTTTTCCTTCATAGCTTGAAATTGGAAGGTCTTAGAAGCTTGAAACCAAGCGCATACAACACAAAGGGCCTCAATGAGCTACTGGCCGCTCACTGGTGGCTCCAGCGCACGCGGTTCAGTCGCATCATTCACTCTGATGTGGTGTTCATGAAGTTGGGTGTTGAGGTGCATGTAGTGCATTGTGACAGAAAGTCACTTTACAACATCTTACAAGCCCAAAGTGGATTTTGAAAAAAGTTTCCACGAGCGCATGTTTTGGCCGTCTCAGCCAACTGTCATGAAATATGAAAAGTAAACGTGTCTTCACTTTTCCTTCATAGCTTGAAATTGGAAGGTCTTAGAAGCTTGAAACCAAGCGCATACAACACAAAGGGCCTCAATGAGCTACTGGCCGCTCACTGGTGGCTCCAGCGCACGCGGTTCAGTCGCATCATTCACTCTGATGTGGTGTTCATGAAGTTGGGTGTTGAGGTGCATGTAGTGCATTGTGACAGAAAGTCACTTTACAACATCTTACAAGCCCAAAGTGGATTTTGAAAAAAGTTTCCACGAGCGCATGTTTTGGCCGTCTCAGCCAACTGTCATGAAATATGAAAAGTAAACGTGTCTTCACTTTTCCTTCATAGCTTGAAATTGGAAGGTCTTAGAAGCTTGAAACCAAGCGCATACAACACAAAGGGCCTCAATGAGCTACTGGCCGCTCACTGGTGGCTCCAGCGCACGCGGTTCAGTCGCATCATTCACTCTGATGTGGTGTTCATGAAGTTGGGTGTTGAGGTGCATGTAGTGCATTGTGACAGAAAGTCACTTTACAACATCTTACAAGCCCAAAGTGGATTTTGAAAAAAGTTTCCACGAGCGCATGTTTTGGCCGTCTCAGCCAACTGTCATGAAATATGAAAAGTAAACGTGTCTTCACTTTTCCTTCATAGCTTGAAATTGGAAGGTCTTAGAAGCTTGAAACCAAGCGCATACAACACAAAGGGCCTCAATGAGCTACTGGCCGCTCACTGGTGGCTCCAGCGCACGCGGTTCAGTCGCATCATTCACTCTGATGTGGTGTTCATGAAGTTGGGTGTTGAGGTGCATGTAGTGCATTGTGACAGAAAGTCACTTTACAACATCTTACAAGCCCAAAGTGGATTTTGAAAAAAGTTTCCACGAGCGCATGTTTTGGCCGTCTCAGCCAACTGTCATGAAATATGAAAAGTAAACGTGTCTTCACTTTTCCTTCATAGCTTGAAATTGGAAGGTCTTAGAAGCTTGAAACCAAGCGCATACAACACAAAGGGCCTCAATGAGCTACTGGCCGCTCACTGGTGGCTCCAGCGCACGCGGTTCAGTCGCATCATTCACTCTGATGTGGTGTTCATGAAGTTGGGTGTTGAGGTGCATGTAGTGCATTGTGACAGAAAGTCACTTTACAACATCTTACAAGCCCAAAGTGGATTTTGAAAAAAGTTTCCACGAGCGCATGTTTTGGCCGTCTCAGCCAACTGTCATGAAATATGAAAAGTAAACGTGTCTTCACTTTTCCTTCATAGCTTGAAATTGGAAGGTCTTAGAAGCTTGAAACCAAGCGCATACAACACAAAGGGCCTCAATGAGCTACTGGCCGCTCACTGGTGGCTCCAGCGCACGCGGTTCAGTCGCATCATTCACTCTGATGTGGTGTTCATGAAGTTGGGTGTTGAGGTGCATGTAGTGCATTGTGACAGAAAGTCACTTTACAACATCTTACAAGCCCAAAGTGGATTTTGAAAAAAGTTTCCACGAGCGCATGTTTTGGCCGTCTCAGCCAACTGTCATGAAATATGAAAAGTAAACGTGTCTTCACTTTTCCTTCATAGCTTGAGATTGGAAGGTCTTAGAAGCTTGAAACCAAGCGCATACAACACAAAGGGCCTCAATGAGCTACTGGCCGCTCACTGGTGGCTCCAGCGCACGCGGTTCAGTCGCATCATTCACTCTGATGTGGTGTTCATGAAGTTGGGTGTTGAGGTGCATGTAGTGCATTGTGACAGAAAGTCACTTTACAACATCTTACAAGCCCAAAGTGGATTTTGAAAAAAGTTTCCACGAGCGCATGTTTTGGCCGTCTCAGCCAACTGTCATGAAATATGAAAAGTAAACGTGTCTTCACTTTTCCTTCATAGCTTGAAATTGGAAGGTCTTAGAAGCTTGAAACCAAGCGCATACAACACAAAGGGCCTCAATGAGCTAGGTGCATGTAGTGCATTGTGACAGAAAGTCACTTTACAACATCTTACAAGCCCAAAGTGGATTTTGAAAAAAGTTTCCACGAGAGCATGTTTTGGCCGTCTCAGCCAACTGTCATGAAATATGAAAAGTAAACGTGTCTTCACTTTTCCTTCATAGCTTGAAATTGGAAGGTCTTAGAAGCTTGAAACCAAGCGCATACAACACAAAGGGCCTCAATGAGCTACTGGCCGCTCACTGGTGGCTCCAGCGCACGCGGTTCAGTCGCATCATTCACTCTGATGTGGTGTTCATGAAGTTGGGTGTTGAGGTGCATGTAGTGCATTGTGACAGAAAGTCACTTTACAACATCTTACAAGCCCAAAGTGGATTTTGAAAAAAGTTTCCACGAGCGCATGTTTTGGCCGTCTCAGCCAACTGTCATGAAATATGAAAAGTAAACGTGTCTTCACTTTTCCTTCATAGCTTGAGATTGGAAGGTCTTAGAAGCTTGAAACCAAGCGCATACAACACAAAGGGCCTCAATGAGCTACTGGCCGCTCACTGGTGGCTCCAGCGCACGCGGTTCAGTCGCATCATTCACTCTGATGTGGTGTTCATGAAGTTGGGTGTTGAGGTGCATGTAGTGCATTGTGACAGAAAGTCACTTTACAACATCTTACAAGCCCAAAGTGGATTTTGAAAAAAGTTTCCACGAGCGCATGTTTTGGCCGTCTCAGCCAACTGTCATGAAATATGAAAAGTAAACGTGTCTTCACTTTTCCTTCATAGCTTGAAATTGGAAGGTCTTAGAAGCTTGAAACCAAGCGCATACAACACAAAGGGCCTCAATGAGCTAGGTGCATGTAGTGCATTGTGACAGAAAGTCACTTTACAACATCTTACAAGCCCAAAGTGGATTTTGAAAAAAGTTTCCACGAGCGCATGTTTTGGCCGTCTCAGCCAACTGTCATGAAATATGAAAAGTAAACGTGTCTTCACTTTTCCTTCATAGCTTGAAATTGGAAGGTCTTAGAAGCTTGAAACCAAGCGCATACAACACAAAGGGCCTCAATGAGCTACTGGCCGCTCACTGGTGGCTCCAGCGCACGCGGTTCAGTCGCATCATTCACTCTGATGTGGTGTTCATGAAGTTGGGTGTTGAGGTGCATGTAGTGCATTGTGACAGAAAGTCACTTTACAACATCTTACAAGCCCAAAGTGGATTTTGAAAAAAGTTTCCACGAGCGCATGTTTTGGCCGTCTCAGCCAACTGTCATGAAATATGAAAAGTAAACGTGTCTTCACTTTTCCTTCATAGCTTGAAATTGGAAGGTCTTAGAAGCTTGAAACCAAGCGCATACAACACAAAGGGCCTCAATGAGCTACTGGCCGCTCACTGGTGGCTCCAGCGCACGCGGTTCAGTCGCATCATTCACTCTGATGTGGTGTTCATGAAGTTGGGTGTTGAGGTGCATGTAGTGCATTGTGACAGAAAGTCACTTTACAACATCTTACAAGCCCAAAGTGGATTTTGAAAAAAGTTTCCACGAGCGCATGTTTTGGCCGTCTCAGCCAACTGTCATGAAATATGAAAAGTAAACGTGTCTTCACTTTTCCTTCATAGCTTGAAATTGGAAGGTCTTAGAAGCTTGAAACCAAGCGCATACAACACAAAGGGCCTCAATGAGCTACTGGCCGCTCACTGGTGGCTCCAGCGCACGCGGTTCAGTCGCATCATTCACTCTGATGTGGTGTTCATGAAGTTGGGTGTTGAGGTGCATGTAGTGCATTGTGACAGAAAGTCACTTTACAACATCTTACAAGCCCAAAGTGGATTTTGAAAAAAGTTTCCACGAGCGCATGTTTTGGCCGTCTCAGCCAACTGTCATGAAATATGAAAAGTAAACGTGTCTTCACTTTTCCTTCATAGCTTGAAATTGGAAGGTCTTAGAAGCTTGAAACCAAGCGCATACAACACAAAGGGCCTCAATGAGCTACTGGCCGCTCACTGGTGGCTCCAGCGCACGCGGTTCAGTCGCATCATTCACTCTGATGTGGTGTTCATGAAGTTGGGTGTTGAGGTGCATGTAGTGCATTGTGACAGAAAGTCACTTTACAACATCTTACAAGCCCAAAGTGGATTTTGAAAAAAGTTTCCACGAGCGCATGTTTTGGCCGTCTCAGCCAACTGTCATGAAATATGAAAAGTAAACGTGTCTTCACTTTTCCTTCATAGCTTGAAATTGGAAGGTCTTAGAAGCTTGAAACCAAGCGCATACAACACAAAGGGCCTCAATGAGCTACTGGCCGCTCACTGGTGGCTCCAGCGCACGCGGTTCAGTCGCATCATTCACTCTGATGTGGTGTTCATGAAGTTGGGTGTTGAGGTGCATGTAGTGCATTGTGACAGAAAGTCACTTTACAACATCTTACAAGCCCAAAGTGGATTTTGAAAAAAGTTTCCACGAGCGCATGTTTTGGCCGTCTCAGCCAACTGTCATGAAATATGAAAAGTAAACGTGTCTTCACTTTTCCTTCATAGCTTGAAATTGGAAGGTCTTAGAAGCTTGAAACCAAGCGCATACAACACAAAGGGCCTCAATGAGCTACTGGCCGCTCACTGGTGGCTCCAGCGCACGCGGTTCAGTCGCATCATTCACTCTGATGTGGTGTTCATGAAGTTGGGTGTTGAGGTGCATGTAGTGCATTGTGACAGAAAGTCACTTTACAACATCTTACAAGCCCAAAGTGGATTTTGAAAAAAGTTTCCACGAGCGCATGTTTTGGCCGTCTCAGCCAACTGTCATGAAATATGAAAAGTAAACGTGTCTTCACTTTTCCTTCATAGCTTGAAATTGGAAGGTCTTAGAAGCTTGAAACCAAGCGCATACAACACAAAGGGCCTCAATGAGCTACTGGCCGCTCACTGGTGGCTCCAGCGCACGCGGTTCAGTCGCATCATTCACTCTGATGTGGTGTTCATGAAGTTGGGTGTTGAGGTGCATGTAGTGCATTGTGACAGAAAGTCACTTTACAACATCTTACAAGCCCAAAGTGGATTTTGAAAAAAGTTTCCACGAGCGCATGTTTTGGCCGTCTCAGCCAACTGTCATGAAATATGAAAAGTAAACGTGTCTTCACTTTTCCTTCATAGCTTGAAATTGGAAGGTCTTAGAAGCTTGAAACCAAGCGCATACAACACAAAGGGCCTCAATGAGCTACTGGCCGCTCACTGGTGGCTCCAGCGCACGCGGTTCAGTCGCATCATTCACTCTGATGTGGTGTTCATGAAGTTGGGTGTTGAGGTGCATGTAGTGCATTGTGACAGAAAGTCACTTTACAACATCTTACAAGCCCAAAGTGGATTTTGAAAAAAGTTTCCACGAGCGCATGTTTTGGCCGTCTCAGCCAACTGTCATGAAATATGAAAAGTAAACGTGTCTTCACTTTTCCTTCATAGCTTGAAATTGGAAGGTCTTAGAAGCTTGAAACCAAGCGCATACAACACAAAGGGCCTCAATGAGCTACTGGCCGCTCACTGGTGGCTCCAGCGCACGCGGTTCAGTCGCATCATTCACTCTGATGTGGTGTTCATGAAGTTGGGTGTTGAGGTGCATGTAGTGCATTGTGACAGAAAGTCACTTTACAACATCTTACAAGCCCAAAGTGGATTTTGAAAAAAGTTTCCACGAGCGCATGTTTTGGCCGTCTCAGCCAACTGTCATGAAATATGAAAAGTAAACGTGTCTTCACTTTTCCTTCATAGCTTGAAATTGGAAGGTCTTAGAAGCTTGAAACCAAGCGCATACAACACAAAGGGCCTCAATGAGCTACTGGCCGCTCACTGGTGGCTCCAGCGCACGCGGTTCAGTCGCATCATTCACTCTGATGTGGTGTTCATGAAGTTGGGTGTTGAGGTGCATGTAGTGCATTGTGACAGAAAGTCACTTTACAACATCTTACAAGCCCAAAGTGGATTTTGAAAAAAGTTTCCACGAGCGCATGTTTTGGCCGTCTCAGCCAACTGTCATGAAATATGAAAAGTAAACGTGTCTTCACTTTTCCTTCATAGCTTGAAATTGGAAGGTCTTAGAAGCTTGAAACCAAGCGCATACAACACAAAGGGCCTCAATGAGCTACTGGCCGCTCACTGGTGGCTCCAGCGCACGCGGTTCAGTCGCATCATTCACTCTGATGTGGTGTTCATGAAGTTGGGTGTTGAGGTGCATGTAGTGCATTGTGACAGAAAGTCACTTTACAACATCTTACAAGCCCAAAGTGGATTTTGAAAAAAGTTTCCACGAGCGCATGTTTTGGCCGTCTCAGCCAACTGTCATGAAATATGAAAAGTAAACGTGTCTTCACTTTTCCTTCATAGCTTGAAATTGGAAGGTCTTAGAAGCTTGAAACCAAGCGCATACAACACAAAGGGCCTCAATGAGCTACTGGCCGCTCACTGGTGGCTCCAGCGCACGCGGTTCAGTCGCATCATTCACTCTGATGTGGTGTTCATGAAGTTGGGTGTTGAGGTGCATGTAGTGCATTGTGACAGAAAGTCACTTTACAACATCTTACAAGCCCAAAGTGGATTTTGAAAAAAGTTTCCACGAGCGCATGTTTTGGCCGTCTCAGCCAACTGTCATGAAATATGAAAAGTAAACGTGTCTTCACTTTTCCTTCATAGCTTGAAATTGGAAGGTCTTAGAAGCTTGAAACCAAGCGCATACAACACAAAGGGCCTCAATGAGCTACTGGCCGCTCACTGGTGGCTCCAGCGCACGCGGTTCAGTCGCATCATTCACTCTGATGTGGTGTTCATGAAGTTGGGTGTTGAGGTGCATGTAGTGCATTGTGACAGAAAGTCACTTTACAACATCTTACAAGCCCAAAGTGGATTTTGAAAAAAGTTTCCACGAGCGCATGTTTTGGCCGTCTCAGCCAACTGTCATGAAATATGAAAAGTAAACGTGTCTTCACTTTTCCTTCATAGCTTGAAATTGGAAGGTCTTAGAAGCTTGAAACC
Source organism: Sardina pilchardus (assembly GCF_963854185.1). Taxonomy (NCBI): domain Eukaryota; kingdom Metazoa; phylum Chordata; class Actinopteri; order Clupeiformes; family Clupeidae; genus Sardina; species Sardina pilchardus. The sequence continues at coordinate 36,498 of NW_026910851.1, read as the reverse complement.
AAGCGCATACAACACAAAGGGCCTCAATGAGCTACTGGCCGCTCACTGGTGGCTCCAGCGCACGCGGTTCAGTCGCATCATTCACTCTGATGTGGTGTTCATGAAGTTGGGTGTTGAGGTGCATGTAGTGCATTGTGACAGAAAGTCACTTTACAACATCTTACAAGCCCAAAGTGGATTTTGAAAAAAGTTTCCACGAGCGCATGTTTTGGCCGTCTCAGCCAACTGTCATGAAATATGAAAAGTAAACGTGTCTTCACTTTTCCTTCATAGCTTGAAATTGGAAGGTCTTAGAAGCTTGAAACCAAGCGCATACAACACAAAGGGCCTCAATGAGCTACTGGCCGCTCACTGGTGGCTCCAGCGCACGCGGTTCAGTCGCATCATTCACTCTGATGTGGTGTTCATGAAGTTGGGTGTTGAGGTGCATGTAGTGCATTGTGACAGAAAGTCACTTTACAACATCTTACAAGCCCAAAGTGGATTTTGAAAAAAGTTTCCACGAGCGCATGTTTTGGCCGTCTCAGCCAACTGTCATGAAATATGAAAAGTAAACGTGTCTTCACTTTTCCTTCATAGCTTGAAATTGGAAGGTCTTAGAAGCTTGAAACCAAGCGCATACAACACAAAGGGCCTCAATGAGCTACTGGCCGCTCACTGGTGGCTCCAGCGCACGCGGTTCAGTCGCATCATTCACTCTGATGTGGTGTTCATGAAGTTGGGTGTTGAGGTGCATGTAGTGCATTGTGACAGAAAGTCACTTTACAACATCTTACAAGCCCAAAGTGGATTTTGAAAAAAGTTTCCACGAGCGCATGTTTTGGCCGTCTCAGCCAACTGTCATGAAATATGAAAAGTAAACGTGTCTTCACTTTTCCTTCATAGCTTGAAATTGGAAGGTCTTAGAAGCTTGAAACCAAGCGCATACAACACAAAGGGCCTCAATGAGCTACTGGCCGCTCACTGGTGGCTCCAGCGCACGCGGTTCAGTCGCATCATTCACTCTGATGTGGTGTTCATGAAGTTGGGTGTTGAGGTGCATGTAGTGCATTGTGACAGAAAGTCACTTTACAACATCTTACAAGCCCAAAGTGGATTTTGAAAAAAGTTTCCACGAGCGCATGTTTTGGCCGTCTCAGCCAACTGTCATGAAATATGAAAAGTAAACGTGTCTTCACTTTTCCTTCATAGCTTGAAATTGGAAGGTCTTAGAAGCTTGAAACCAAGCGCATACAACACAAAGGGCCTCAATGAGCTACTGGCCGCTCACTGGTGGCTCCAGCGCACGCGGTTCAGTCGCATCATTCACTCTGATGTGGTGTTCATGAAGTTGGGTGTTGAGGTGCATGTAGTGCATTGTGACAGAAAGTCACTTTACAACATCTTACAAGCCCAAAGTGGATTTTGAAAAAAGTTTCCACGAGCGCATGTTTTGGCCGTCTCAGCCAACTGTCATGAAATATGAAAAGTAAACGTGTCTTCACTTTTCCTTCATAGCTTGAAATTGGAAGGTCTTAGAAGCTTGAAACCAAGCGCATACAACACAAAGGGCCTCAATGAGCTACTGGCCGCTCACTGGTGGCTCCAGCGCACGCGGTTCAGTCGCATCATTCACTCTGATGTGGTGTTCATGAAGTTGGGTGTTGAGGTGCATGTAGTGCATTGTGACAGAAAGTCACTTTACAACATCTTACAAGCCCAAAGTGGATTTTGAAAAAAGTTTCCACGAGCGCATGTTTTGGCCGTCTCAGCCAACTGTCATGAAATATGAAAAGTAAACGTGTCTTCACTTTTCCTTCATAGCTTGAAATTGGAAGGTCTTAGAAGCTTGAAACCAAGCGCATACAACACAAAGGGCCTCAATGAGCTACTGGCCGCTCACTGGTGGCTCCAGCGCACGCGGTTCAGTCGCATCATTCACTCTGATGTGGTGTTCATGAAGTTGGGTGTTGAGGTGCATGTAGTGCATTGTGACAGAAAGTCACTTTACAACATCTTACAAGCCCAAAGTGGATTTTGAAAAAAGTTTCCACGAGCGCATGTTTTGGCCGTCTCAGCCAACTGTCATGAAATATGAAAAGTAAACGTGTCTTCACTTTTCCTTCATAGCTTGAAATTGGAAGGTCTTAGAAGCTTGAAACCAAGCGCATACAACACAAAGGGCCTCAATGAGCTACTGGCCGCTCACTGGTGGCTCCAGCGCACGCGGTTCAGTCGCATCATTCACTCTGATGTGGTGTTCATGAAGTTGGGTGTTGAGGTGCATGTACTGCATTGTGACAGAAAGTCACTTTACAACATCTTACAAGCCCAAAGTGGATTTTGAAAAAAGTTTCCACGAGCGCATGTTTTGGCCGTCTCAGCCAACTGTCATGAAATATGAAAAGTAAACGTGTCTTCACTTTTCCTTCATAGCTTGAAATTGGAAGGTCTTAGAAGCTTGAAACCAAGCGCATACAACACAAAGGGCCTCAATGAGCTACTGGCCGCTCACTGGTGGCTCCAGCGCACGCGGTTCAGTCGCATCATTCACTCTGATGTGGTGTTCATGAAGTTGGGTGTTGAGGTGCATGTACTGCATTGTGACAGAAAGTCACTTTACAACATCTTACAAGCCCAAAGTGGATTTTGAAAAAAGTTTCCACGAGCGCATGTTTTGGCCGTCTCAGCCAACTGTCATGAAATATGAAAAGTAAACGTGTCTTCACTTTTCCTTCATAGCTTGAAATTGGAAGGTCTTAGAAGCTTGAAACCAAGCGCATACAACACAAAGGGCCTCAATGAGCTACTGGCCGCTCACTGGTGGCTCCAGCGCACGCGGTTCAGTCGCATCATTCACTCTGATGTGGTGTTCATGAAGTTGGGTGTTGAGGTGCATGTACTGCATTGTGACAGAAAGTCACTTTACAACATCTTACAAGCCCAAAGTGGATTTTGAAAAAAGTTTCCACGAGCGCATGTTTTGGCCGTCTCAGCCAACTGTCATGAAATATGAAAAGTAAACGTGTCTTCACTTTTCCTTCATAGCTTGAAATTGGAAGGTCTTAGAAGCTTGAAACCAAGCGCATACAACACAAAGGGCCTCAATGAGCTACTGGCCGCTCACTGGTGGCTCCAGCGCACGCGGTTCAGTCGCATCATTCACTCTGATGTGGTGTTCATGAAGTTGGGTGTTGAGGTGCATGTACTGCATTGTGACAGAAAGTCACTTTACAACATCTTACAAGCCCAAAGTGGATTTTGAAAAAAGTTTCCACGAGCGCATGTTTTGGCCGTCTCAGCCAACTGTCATGAAATATGAAAAGTAAACGTGTCTTCACTTTTCCTTCATAGCTTGAAATTGGAAGGTCTTAGAAGCTTGAAACCAAGCGCATACAACACAAAGGGCCTCAATGAGCTACTGGCCGCTCACTGGTGGCTCCAGCGCACGCGGTTCAGTCGCATCATTCACTCTGATGTGGTGTTCATGAAGTTGGGTGTTGAGGTGCATGTACTGCATTGTGACAGAAAGTCACTTTACAACATCTTACAAGCCCAAAGTGGATTTTGAAAAAAGTTTCCACGAGCGCATGTTTTGGCCGTCTCAGCCAACTGTCATGAAATATGAAAAGTAAACGTGTCTTCACTTTTCCTTCATAGCTTGAAATTGGAAGGTCTTAGAAGCTTGAAACCAAGCGCATACAACACAAAGGGCCTCAATGAGCTACTGGCCGCTCACTGGTGGCTCCAGCGCACGCGGTTCAGTCGCATCATTCACTCTGATGTGGTGTTCATGAAGTTGGGTGTTGAGGTGCATGTACTGCATTGTGACAGAAAGTCACTTTACAACATCTTACAAGCCCAAAGTGGATTTTGAAAAAAGTTTCCACGAGCGCATGTTTTGGCCGTCTCAGCCAACTGTCATGAAATATGAAAAGTAAACGTGTCTTCACTTTTCCTTCATAGCTTGAAATTGGAAGGTCTTAGAAGCTTGAAACCAAGCGCATACAACACAAAGGGCCTCAATGAGCTACTGGCCGCTCACTGGTGGCTCCAGCGCACGCGGTTCAGTCGCATCATTCACTCTGATGTGGTGTTCATGAAGTTGGGTGATGAGGTGCATGTAGTGCATTGTGACAGAAAGTCACTTTACAACATCTTACAAGCCCAAAGTGGATTTTGAAAAAAGTTTCCACGAGCGCATGTTTTGGCCGTCTCAGCCAACTGTCATGAAATATGAAAAGTAAACGTGTCTTCACTTTTCCTTCATAGCTTGAAATTGGAAGGTCTTAGAAGCTTGAAACCAAGCGCATACAACACAAAGGGCCTCAATGAGCTACTGGCCGCTCACTGGTGGCTCCAGCGCACGCGGTTCAGTCGCATCATTCACTCTGATGTGGTGTTCATGAAGTTGGGTGTTGAGGTGCATGTAGTGCATTGTGACAGAAAGTCACTTTACAACATCTTACAAGCCCAAAGTGGATTTTGAAAAAAGTTTCCACGAGCGCATGTTTTGGCCGTCTCAGCCAACTGTCATGAAATATGAAAAGTAAACGTGTCTTCACTTTTCCTTCATAGCTTGAAATTGGAAGGTCTTAGAAGCTTGAAACCAAGCGCATACAACACAAAGGGCCTCAATGAGCTACTGGCCGCTCACTGGTGGCTCCAGCGCACGCGGTTCAGTCGCATCATTCACTCTGATGTGGTGTTCATGAAGTTGGGTGTTGAGGTGCATGTACTGCATTGTGACAGAAAGTCACTTTACAACATCTTACAAGCCCAAAGTGGATTTTGAAAAAAGTTTCCACGAGCGCATGTTTTGGCCGTCTCAGCCAACTGTCATGAAATATGAAAAGTAAACGTGTCTTCACTTTTCCTTCATAGCTTGAAATTGGAAGGTCTTAGAAGCTTGAAACCAAGCGCATACAACACAAAGGGCCTCAATGAGCTACTGGCCGCTCACTGGTGGCTCCAGCGCACGCGGTTCAGTCGCATCATTCACTCTGATGTGGTGTTCATGAAGTTGGGTGTTGAGGTGCATGTACTGCATTGTGACAGAAAGTCACTTTACAACATCTTACAAGCCCAAAGTGGATTTTGAAAAAAGTTTCCACGAGCGCATGTTTTGGCCGTCTCAGCCAACTGTCATGAAATATGAAAAGTAAACGTGTCTTCACTTTTCCTTCATAGCTTGAAATTGGAAGGTCTTAGAAGCTTGAAACCAAGCGCATACAACACAAAGGGCCTCAATGAGCTACTGGCCGCTCACTGGTGGCTCCAGCGCACGCGGTTCAGTCGCATCATTCACTCTGATGTGGTGTTCATGAAGTTGGGTGTTGAGGTGCATGTACTGCATTGTGACAGAAAGTCACTTTACAACATCTTACAAGCCCAAAGTGGATTTTGAAAAAAGTTTCCACGAGCGCATGTTTTGGCCGTCTCAGCCAACTGTCATGAAATATGAAAAGTAAACGTGTCTTCACTTTTCCTTCATAGCTTGAAATTGGAAGGTCTTAGAAGCTTGAAACCAAGCGCATACAACACAAAGGGCCTCAATGAGCTACTGGCCGCTCACTGGTGGCTCCAGCGCACGCGGTTCAGTCGCATCATTCACTCTGATGTGGTGTTCATGAAGTTGGGTGTTGAGGTGCATGTAGTGCATTGTGACAGAAAGTCACTTTACAACATCTTACAAGCCCAAAGTGGATTTTGAAAAAAGTTTCCACGAGCGCATGTTTTGGCCGTCTCAGCCAACTGTCATGAAATATGAAAAGTAAACGTGTCTTCACTTTTCCTTCATAGCTTGAAATTGGAAGGTCTTAGAAGCTTGAAACCAAGCGCATACAACACAAAGGGCCTCAATGAGCTACTGGCCGCTCACTGGTGGCTCCAGCGCACGCGGTTCAGTCGCATCATTCACTCTGATGTGGTGTTCATGAAGTTGGGTGTTGAGGTGCATGTACTGCATTGTGACAGAAAGTCACTTTACAACATCTTACAAGCCCAAAGTGGATTTTGAAAAAAGTTTCCACGAGCGCATGTTTTGGCCGTCTCAGCCAACTGTCATGAAATATGAAAAGTAAACGTGTCTTCACTTTTCCTTCATAGCTTGAAATTGGAAGGTCTTAGAAGCTTGAAACCAAGCGCATACAACACAAAGGGCCTCAATGAGCTACTGGCCGCTCACTGGTGGCTCCAGCGCACGCGGTTCAGTCGCATCATTCACTCTGATGTGGTGTTCATGAAGTTGGGTGTTGAGGTGCATGTACTGCATTGTGACAGAAAGTCACTTTACAACATCTTACAAGCCCAAAGTGGATTTTGAAAAAAGTTTCCACGAGCGCATGTTTTGGCCGTCTCAGCCAACTGTCATGAAATATGAAAAGTAAACGTGTCTTCACTTTTCCTTCATAGCTTGAAATTGGAAGGTCTTAGAAGCTTGAAACCAAGCGCATACAACACAAAGGGCCTCAATGAGCTACTGGCCGCTCACTGGTGGCTCCAGCGCACGCGGTTCAGTCGCATCATTCACTCTGATGTGGTGTTCATGAAGTTGGGTGTTGAGGTGCATGTACTGCATTGTGACAGAAAGTCACTTTACAACATCTTACAAGCCCAAAGTGGATTTTGAAAAAAGTTTCCACGAGCGCATGTTTTGGCCGTCTCAGCCAACTGTCATGAAATATGAAAAGTAAACGTGTCTTCACTTTTCCTTCATAGCTTGAAATTGGAAGGTCTTAGAAGCTTGAAACCAAGCGCATACAACACAAAGGGCCTCAATGAGCTACTGGCCGCTCACTGGTGGCTCCAGCGCACGCGGTTCAGTCGCATCATTCACTCTGATGTGGTGTTCATGAAGTTGGGTGTTGAGGTGCATGTACTGCATTGTGACAGAAAGTCACTTTACAACATCTTACAAGCCCAAAGTGGATTTTGAAAAAAGTTTCCACGAGCGCATGTTTTGGCCGTCTCAGCCAACTGTCATGAAATATGAAAAGTAAACGTGTCTTCACTTTTCCTTCATAGCTTGAAATTGGAAGGTCTTAGAAGCTTGAAACCAAGCGCATACAACACAAAGGGCCTCAATGAGCTACTGGCCGCTCACTGGTGGCTCCAGCGCACGCGGTTCAGTCGCATCATTCACTCTGATGTGGTGTTCATGAAGTTGGGTGTTGAGGTGCATGTACTGCATTGTGACAGAAAGTCACTTTACAACATCTTACAAGCCCAAAGTGGATTTTGAAAAAAGTTTCCACGAGCGCATGTTTTGGCCGTCTCAGCCAACTGTCATGAAATATGAAAAGTAAACGTGTCTTCACTTTTCCTTCATAGCTTGAAATTGGAAGGTCTTAGAAGCTTGAAACCAAGCGCATACAACACAAAGGGCCTCAATGAGCTACTGGCCGCTCACTGGTGGCTCCAGCGCACGCGGTTCAGTCGCATCATTCACTCTGATGTGGTGTTCATGAAGTTGGGTGATGAGGTGCATGTACTGCATTGTGACAGAAAGTCACTTTACAACATCTTACAAGCCCAAAGTGGATTTTGAAAAAAGTTTCCACGAGCGCATGTTTTGGCCGTCTCAGCCAACTGTCATGAAATATGAAAAGTAAACGTGTCTTCACTTTTCCTTCATAGCTTGAAATTGGAAGGTCTTAGAAGCTTGAAACCAAGCGCATACAACACAAAGGGCCTCAATGAGCTACTGGCCGCTCACTGGTGGCTCCAGCGCACGCGGTTCAGTCGCATCATTCACTCTGATGTGGTGTTCATGAAGTTGGGTGTTGAGGTGCATGTACTGCATTGTGACAGAAAGTCACTTTACAACATCTTACAAGCCCAAAGTGGATTTTGAAAAAAGTTTCCACGAGCGCATGTTTTGGCCGTCTCAGCCAACTGTCATGAAATATGAAAAGTAAACGTGTCTTCACTTTTCCTTCATAGCTTGAAATTGGAAGGTCTTAGAAGCTTGAAACCAAGCGCATACAACACAAAGGGCCTCAATGAGCTACTGGCCGCTCACTGGTGGCTCCAGCGCACGCGGTTCAGTCGCATCATTCACTCTGATGTGGTGTTCATGAAGTTGGGTGTTGAGGTGCATGTACTGCATTGTGACAGAAAGTCACTTTACAACATCTTACAAGCCCAAAGTGGATTTTGAAAAAAGTTTCCACGAGCGCATGTTTTGGCCGTCTCAGCCAACTGTCATGAAATATGAAAAGTAAACGTGTCTTCACTTTTCCTTCATAGCTTGAAATTGGAAGGTCTTAGAAGCTTGAAACCAAGCGCATACAACACAAAGGGCCTCAATGAGCTACTGGCCGCTCACTGGTGGCTCCAGCGCACGCGGTTCAGTCGCATCATTCACTCTGATGTGGTGTTCATGAAGTTGGGTGTTGAGGTGCATGTACTGCATTGTGACAGAAAGTCACTTTACAACATCTTACAAGCCCAAAGTGGATTTTGAAAAAAGTTTCCACGAGCGCATGTTTTGGCCGTCTCAGCCAACTGTCATGAAATATGAAAAGTAAACGTGTCTTCACTTTTCCTTCATAGCTTGAAATTGGAAGGTCTTAGAAGCTTGAAACCAAGCGCATACAACACAAAGGGCCTCAATGAGCTACTGGCCGCTCACTGGTGGCTCCAGCGCACGCGGTTCAGTCGCATCATTCACTCTGATGTGGTGTTCATGAAGTTGGGTGTTGAGGTGCATGTACTGCATTGTGACAGAAAGTCACTTTACAACATCTTACAAGCCCAAAGTGGATTTTGAAAAAAGTTTCCACGAGCGCATGTTTTGGCCGTCTCAGCCAACTGTCATGAAATATGAAAAGTAAACGTGTCTTCACTTTTCCTTCATAGCTTGAAATTGGAAGGTCTTAGAAGCTTGAAACCAAGCGCATACAACACAAAGGGCCTCAATGAGCTACTGGCCGCTCACTGGTGGCTCCAGCGCACGCGGTTCAGTCGCATCATTCACTCTGATGTGGTGTTCATGAAGTTGGGTGTTGAGGTGCATGTACTGCATTGTGACAGAAAGTCACTTTACAACATCTTACAAGCCCAAAGTGGATTTTGAAAAAAGTTTCCACGAGCGCATGTTTTGGCCGTCTCAGCCAACTGTCATGAAATATGAAAAGTAAACGTGTCTTCACTTTTCCTTCATAGCTTGAAATTGGAAGGTCTTAGAAGCTTGAAACCAAGCGCATACAACACAAAGGGCCTCAATGAGCTACTGGCCGCTCACTGGTGGCTCCAGCGCACGCGGTTCAGTCGCATCATTCACTCTGATGTGGTGTTCATGAAGTTGGGTGTTGAGGTGCATGTACTGCATTGTGACAGAAAGTCACTTTACAACATCTTACAAGCCCAAAGTGGATTTTGAAAAAAGTTTCCACGAGCGCATGTTTTGGCCGTCTCAGCCAACTGTCATGAAATATGAAAAGTAAACGTGTCTTCACTTTTCCTTCATAGCTTGAAATTGGAAGGTCTTAGAAGCTTGAAACCAAGCGCATACAACACAAAGGGCCTCAATGAGCTACTGGCCGCTCACTGGTGGCTCCAGCGCACGCGGTTCAGTCGCATCATTCACTCTGATGTGGTGTTCATGAAGTTGGGTGTTGAGGTGCATGTACTGCATTGTGACAGAAAGTCACTTTACAACATCTTACAAGCCCAAAGTGGATTTTGAAAAAAGTTTCCACGAGCGCATGTTTTGGCCGTCTCAGCCAACTGTCATGAAATATGAAAAGTAAACGTGTCTTCACTTTTCCTTCATAGCTTGAAATTGGAAGGTCTTAGAAGCTTGAAACCAAGCGCATACAACACAAAGGGCCTCAATGAGCTACTGGCCGCTCACTGGTGGCTCCAGCGCACGCGGTTCAGTCGCATCATTCACTCTGATGTGGTGTTCATGAAGTTGGGTGTTGAGGTGCATGTACTGCATTGTGACAGAAAGTCACTTTACAACATCTTACAAGCCCAAAGTGGATTTTGAAAAAAGTTTCCACGAGCGCATGTTTTGGCCGTCTCAGCCAACTGTCATGAAATATGAAAAGTAAACGTGTCTTCACTTTTCCTTCATAGCTTGAAATTGGAAGGTCTTAGAAGCTTGAAACCAAGCGCATACAACACAAAGGGCCTCAATGAGCTACTGGCCGCTCACTGGTGGCTCCAGCGCACGCGGTTCAGTCGCATCATTCACTCTGATGTGGTGTTCATGAAGTTGGGTGTTGAGGTGCATGTACTGCATTGTGACAGAAAGTCACTTTACAACATCTTACAAGCCCAAAGTGGATTTTGAAAAAAGTTTCCACGAGCGCATGTTTTGGCCGTCTCAGCCAACTGTCATGAAATATGAAAAGTAAACGTGTCTTCACTTTTCCTTCATAGCTTGAAATTGGAAGGTCTTAGAAGCTTGAAACCAAGCGCATACAACACAAAGGGCCTCAATGAGCTACTGGCCGCTCACTGGTGGCTCCAGCGCACGCGGTTCAGTCGCATCATTCACTCTGATGTGGTGTTCATGAAGTTGGGTGTTGAGGTGCATGTACTGCATTGTGACAGAAAGTCACTTTACAACATCTTACAAGCCCAAAGTGGATTTTGAAAAAAGTTTCCACGAGCGCATGTTTTGGCCGTCTCAGCCAACTGTCATGAAATATGAAAAGTAAACGTGTCTTCACTTTTCCTTCATAGCTTGAAATTGGAAGGTCTTAGAAGCTTGAAACCAAGCGCATACAACACAAAGGGCCTCAATGAGCTACTGGCCGCTCACTGGTGGCTCCAGCGCACGCGGTTCAGTCGCATCATTCACTCTGATGTGGTGTTCATGAAGTTGGGTGTTGAGGTGCATGTACTGCATTGTGACAGAAAGTCACTTTACAACATCTTACAAGCCCAAAGTGGATTTTGAAAAAAGTTTCCACGAGCGCATGTTTTGGCCGTCTCAGCCAACTGTCATGAAATATGAAAAGTAAACGTGTCTTCACTTTTCCTTCATAGCTTGAAATTGGAAGGTCTTAGAAGCTTGAAACCAAGCGCATACAACACAAAGGGCCTCAATGAGCTACTGGCCGCTCACTGGTGGCTCCAGCGCACGCGGTTCAGTCGCATCATTCACTCTGATGTGGTGTTCATGAAGTTGGGTGTTGAGGTGCATGTACTGCATTGTGACAGAAAGTCACTTTACAACATCTTACAAGCCCAAAGTGGATTTTGAAAAAAGTTTCCACGAGCGCATGTTTTGGCCGTCTCAGCCAACTGTCATGAAATATGAAAAGTAAACGTGTCTTCACTTTTCCTTCATAGCTTGAAATTGGAAGGTCTTAGAAGCTTGAAACCAAGCGCATACAACACAAAGGGCCTCAATGAGCTACTGGCCGCTCACTGGTGGCTCCAGCGCACGCGGTTCAGTCGCATCATTCACTCTGATGTGGTGTTCATGAAGTTGGGTGTTGAGGTGCATGTACTGCATTGTGACAGAAAGTCACTTTACAACATCTTACAAGCCCAAAGTGGATTTTGAAAAAAGTTTCCACGAGCGCATGTTTTGGCCGTCTCAGCCAACTGTCATGAAATATGAAAAGTAAACGTGTCTTCACTTTTCCTTCATAGCTTGAAATTGGAAGGTCTTAGAAGCTTGAAACCAAGTGTAGAAGGTGGTAGAAAGTGAAACCGTGGAAAAGTATGATTGTACCCATAAGGTTTGCCAGAAATATATCTAAAATAGACTTGCTTGATACCAGCTTGCTCTAAACCAAATAAAAATGTGCTAATGCAGCAATGATAGATAAACTTATATGAAAAGAATATTTACTCAGATTTTCAAAGTGTGATTCTGCTTAGATAAAAACATGTAACTTTACTTAGAATAGAAGTATGATTTTGCAATAGATTAAAAAACTGTATTTTTTACTTAAACTTTAAAGAATAACTGTTTAGACTTAAAATGTATTTTTTCCTTGAATTTGATAGAATGTTTAATCAAAAAATTTAAGTGTTTTAATTCAACTTATATAATATGTCATGTTTAATGAAATGTGCTTAGAATAAGTATAGAGGAAAAAGCTTGTAGTTCATGTGCAGGTCTGAGTTCAAAGCAAGGTCACCAGAAAGAAAAAAAAAGAGAGAAAAAGACACTTGATCGTGTCGAAGCGCAATAGGTCTAGACTTGGGCGTGAAAGTAGTATAAAAGGTCTCCTTCGCGGGGACTTAAGGGTCTTCTCCTTTTTCTTTTGGACTCTGAACTTTGCATTTCGAGACAGATAGAATTTTTTTTTTATATTGTATTTTATTTTTAATAAAGTCAAAGCCCTAACCTTTTGTTAGGGCATTGTTTAAAAGCCGCCGAGAGTTCTTTTTCGTGTTTCCTGCCTCCCCTGTGTCAAAGAGAACATCGACCCTCTCGCAAGAGGCGCAAGCCTACAGAGGGGACCCAGTGGGTAAGTTTGTCTGTGATTTGGGCTTACTTTCTAAGACACCGTTAATGGGCAAATACTTACTGCACAATGCACTGACACATACAGGAGTAGCGAACTCAGCTGTGTATTTAGGAAGGAAAGTTCTATACACCGTAGCGGTCACAAAACCAACTAGGCTTCGTTTAACAGTTGTATTTCTGTAAAATAAGGTCTAAATGCATACCACACAAGCAGGGATATGGAAATCGGTTTTTAATAAATAAACTTATGTAAAAACTGAGCACAAATTGTTACAAATAAAATCAAAATCTGTGTAATGTCATGTATAATATGCAGATTCATCCTTGAAAAAATCATATTATCTTTTTGCACTGTTAGTAAATTAAACTAAGTTTGTTGTGAGCAAACAACTTACTTTAACTTATTGAAAGCAGATGTGTATTAATTACTGAGAATTTTTATCTTTCAGTAATTCAAAATCATACTAGTTTAGATTAACTGAATTATTTTCATAGATTGCAAAAGGTCTGTCACTGGAGAAAGAAAATACATATGTGTGGTCAGCTTTGATAGTGACTGTGAAGCTTTCTGCGGTCCCTTGTTCGACAGACAACGTCTGCGATGCGGTCTCTGTGACCGGAGGTCGACCTCAGTAACCATAGTCAAGAGTCAGCTGCCATAAACACAATCTATTTTCTCCGAAAGTGTGAAGACACTTTATTATAGGTACGATTGCAGGCAATAGGATCAGCAGTGAAAAAGGATTAGATTAAAGAGAGCCTCCTAAAAAGTTTCACTTGTTGACCCCAGAGTCCTGATCAAGGATTTTTGGTCCAAATAGAGAAAGTCTCTCTCTTTTGCATCAGTCCTTTCGTACATCCTAAACCCGTTGAAAAGGGGCCCCTGCAAAAAATACGATACTGACAGTCACTTCCTCTTCTGCAAGGCAAGTTTTGCAGAGACAGAAGAGGAAGCACACACTCTTTAGCAAGGCGAAGAACTCGCAGAGTCTAAAGACAAGCATACTCTTTGGTAAGGTGTGAAAAAAACACAGAATCCAAAGACAAATACACCACACCACTCTTCTTGAAAAAGCGAGAGCCTCGCTGATTTTTGAAGAAATACACACACACCCACGGAGTAGCGATCTCAACTGTGATTGTAGTAGCCCTATATTCACCAGAGTAGACACAAAACGCAACATGGCGCCCAACGTGTAGGCAGTGATTGAGTAAGACGAACAAGTCACCACACTAGCTTAAGCGCTCGAACCCACAATACCTAGAACAGTGTATAGGGTACGATACACAAAGAGCTTCTTTTTAGATAACCCAGTAGAGCTCACTGGCAAAACCTAAAAAGGGCTCGCAAACTGCGCATAAAAGTCTCATTAAATAATAGCGAAGGCGCAAATCGACCCAGTAAAAGGCAAACAAGGATTATAAGGTACCGGCCCTTATATATCCTGCCGCGTGATAATTACTGGTCAAACCAAGTTCGATCACTGAAGCCGACAGAGGCTGACTGTATCCGTAGCATAAGGCAAATCTTAGGTGTCACTGGTTGTATCCTGACGCGAACCCAGAACACGGAGTGAAGTGGGGAGTTGCTAACCCACGAGGGACCGCACCTATCTGAAGAGTCCCTAGCAGGGAGGAACAGTTATTAAACAGCCGAGACTAGGGCATTATGGACCCTGCAGCCGCAGACAGTGAATGGACAGATAGCTCTAAATCTGACTCAGATGATGAGCAAGAAGCTCCTTTCAGTATGCGAGCTATGAGGGAAGCCATAGCCCGACACCAAAGTCCGGGTGGTAGGAGGCAGCGCCGTTGGCCGACACGCACGTCTAATCCTACACAGAATTGCAGGTTAATCCTGGGAAATGTTTTGGATTTAGACTTCGGTACAGACAGGGGCACCTTTCTCAACCCGGCAAACGTACAGCTGTCGCACACAGCAGGAGTAGCTGCTGCAGTGCAAGGCCGCTGGAGTGAAGAGACCCGAAATAATCGAGCCGACCTATTATCACAACTCCCGCTGAGATCAGGAACCGTGATAGCACAAAAGGTCATAACTGACCCTCAGGTTAGCACAGTCTTACACGTCGCTTATGAAGCCCATGATGGGACAATGAACCACCACCAACAGGTGCAACATTTACAAACATTGATACAAAAAGCTGTGTTGATGGCGTCAGGAACCATAATAACCCCTCCCTTTGGTGATGGAGTTTTTGGTTACGACACCCTAGCAGCAACAGGGGCGCTCCGAAATGTAGTACTGCTAAACCCAGGAAGACATTTCATAGTAGTAGCGCTAACAGAAGACAAATTTCAAAACCTAAATGATGAGTTAGGGAAACCACTAGCCCAGGTATCAATAGACCAAAATAATGGCACAAGAAGTGATGTGATAAGCGTTCCTACAGCACCTTTGATCGCTGACATCACATCACACATGCCAGACACACTCCCCCCGATCTTCAGACCCCCGGGCGGCACAAGGGCAGCTCCAGGCGTTGAGCCTGTGGAACCTGAGTTTCCTGACCCCCCTATACAAAGGGAGGGAATTGTGACCGAGGTCGGGGGAGTTAGAATGATTTTCTTAGCCGCACCACCAGATCAGGCCCCATCTGAAAACATGGGCGCTTTGACTGTATTGAGGCAAGTTGACATTATGACAGATCCCCCAGAAGAGGCTGAGATAAGGAGGACCTTCGGGTCAGCCAGATATCGTATAGCCCGTAGTACAGTAGCCACCAGCATAGGAGAGCCTGAGCCGGGGGAGATGGTGAGATTAAACACACCAGGAGCCCTCAGGGAATGGTACTCCGCAGTGCAATTGGTGAGAATAGAGCAAAACACCAAAATGAATGATTTGTCGGCGGCCATAAGGTACTCTATAGCAGACGCAGCGGATGACAATGATCCCATTGTAACCATAAGACTGCGTACTCAAAGAAAAACCTTTCTGGGTCTTAGACAGAGAGAGCTATTTGCAGCAGTTGCAGTAGCCTACCCATGGGGAACCGCCACAAATCCCATAACGGTGAGGTTCTTAGTTGACGTAGAAGAAAATGAGGCATTCCTAGAAAGTCTAATGAAACAGGCATACGCCGGTGTGCCAAAAGGGACCTCTTTGAGCGCTTCCACTCTCCCCATCCCCGTCACGGGCGAGCACGCCTTGTCTGAGGAGGAAGTGGGGGAAAGAGAGGATGGCCTCAGATACAGCGTTCCGGTCACACCAGAGCGAGGGCGAGACAGAGCTAGGGCCTGGCCACGAACACCCAGACCTTCCCCCCCGAGGGGGACCCCGAGCGGTCTTCAATATGATGGGTCACAACTACAAAATTCAACCCCACAAGGACCCACAAGGGTCCACGCCATGCCGTCTCCGATAAGTGTAGGAGCACCCATAATACGAGCCCCCTCTACTGTATCGTTCGCGTCCCCCCATGACCCGATACAGTATATTAGAGGGGAAAACAAAAAATCACCGCCGATTAAATATAGAACACAAAATTGTAAAGCCCCCCCGTGTAAACCACCTATATGGTCAACATACGAAGGAGTAGCTTTCTGCCCACTAAATACTTCTCAAACTTATCAATATAGAGAGAATGAGAATAAAAGACCAAACATCCCCTGGTATGAAGCCTCAAGAGAGGAAAGAGAAGTAATCAGCCAAGCGCCCTCATCCTCTGAAGTTTTGGGCCTACCTGGCATAACCAGAACATGGAAAGAGGCACAGCTGGCTATAGGTTATGACTATTACAAACAGGGATGTGATAGAAGAGACAGGTCTGTAGAGAGATACTTTGGGATAAACGCCCTATTTAATTCTATAGACCCTCCCCAAGCACAGCCAACCTGGAGCAGCAATGTGCGGACAGAGAGCCGTGGTGCTGCAATTCAACCAGAGTTAGGCACCTCCACCTTTTCAAGAAGCCAAATCTTAGGCGCAGGAATGAGCACCGTAAAACTTCTTGGCCTACTTCCTCCTAGGACGGAAGGGCAATCAGACGCAGTATATCTCAAAGGCTGTATTGATGCAGGACTTCCTGAAGAATTACTTCAGGATCCGACAATGAACCTGGCCCTGAGTGTTAACAAAGGCATTAGAGTACCTCCAGGAAGCACATGTTTTGATCTAGTGAAAACTCACAAGAGAGCCCCAGGAGAGGATGAGTTGGAAGAACAACTCAAAATCCTATCCAAAGAGGTGACAGAAAAGAAGATATCACTAGATCAGGCCATGAGAACTGTGATACATAAAGGGGCCAGTGCAGTGCAGCAAGAGAGATTATTAAATGCGATACCCGGTGGTACACCCCTGGCTGCAGGGTGGCCATGCTGGAACTTAACAGATAAGCAACAACAAATATACATATATGATAGGAGATCAAGCGCTAATAAGGCGAGAGCCAAGCAGAAGGAGTTGGAACAACAATACCCCTCCTCTCAAGGCTAAACAAAAATAAGATACAGATAGCAGGTTTAAACCCACTATTTGGAAAACTGAAAACCAAATGCAGTAACTGCGCCAACAAGGGAACCAAAATGTACCCCATCGCTGTTAAAAGGCGAGGGGAGTGCTACTCCACTGACGTTGCGGTGCCCCTACTTACTACTACATTAGGAAATAAATAGTTTCTAATAACAACAGACAATGCAAGGGGAGACACAAAGGTCTACCCATGCAAAAAAGCAACAGCAAGGGTTATTGCCGATCGCATGGCACAATATTTCACCCACCAACAACCTCTGTCATTGAGAATAGACAACGTAACTTAGTTCCTAATCAAAACAGTATTAAACTTACTAGAGGAAATGGGCGTTCAAGCAATATTCTCAATGGTATACAAACCCGAAACAAATCGCAAAGAGTCATGGAAAGAGCAGTGAGGTCAGCATAAGAGTACATAAAAGCAAATACCACCATCAACTGGGACAAGCCCAGGCAACTGATGTTGCTAAATGAGTACTTATCGCAACCAGAACTCTCTAAAGCCACAAAACACCCATATGCAGGGCCACTTCAGTCCTGCTCCACAGAGAGCAGACGGGAGGCCAGGGCATCAAAAACACAAACGAAGGTGAAGACATTGTAGTGAACGTAGCAGGTAACGTTGTGACCTTAGCAAAGACAGGCAGGGTACATCTTTCACACATACGTTTACAAAAATGATCACACACTCAACACCCACACACACTAAGCCCAGGTGTCTTGCCCAAGGACAACTTGTCGTCTCAGACACAGGGGAGGGCTCGATTAAGCTGGGCCGAGGGGACCCCTCGGACCCAGCTGGGACTCTGCTTAGGTGGACAACATACTCTCCAGGGGAAACTCTGGACCACAGAGTAAAAGAACCAAAAGATCCAGATACTCTGGATCAGGATGACTCTTTACTCCCAATCATTGACGGGAAGAGGGGCTCAGAGTTTGACAAACCTCCCCCTGTCCCCGACTGTGAAATCAACTTTTACAGGGACTTCCCAGAAAGTCACTTGGATGGTTAGAGATTGGGGCATTAGCCCAGAAAATCTCGCACAAAGCAGCCGAAGATGACCTGCTGGAAGCCTGTTGAACAACATCCCCCAGACAAGAGGTGAGGTGACTCAAACTGAAGTTGAAACGAAGACTAGAACTGTGACAGTGACGGGAGAACACACACACACACCCGTCACAGGAAGAAAAAAATCGAGGCAGCTGGCTGGCGTAGATTCGACGCACTCAAACCAGAAGTAGGTCCATACGACGCCTGCATCCTCGACCCAACAGACATGGCCAGCAACCCAGACGCAACAGGATCGACGTTTCCACGGTTCCAGAGGAGGATGTAGAAGGTGGTAGAAAGTGAAACCGTGGAAAAGTATGATTGTACCCATAAGGTTTGCCAGAAATATATCTAAAATAGACTTGCTTGATACCAGCTTGCTCTAAACCAAATAAAAATGTGCTAATGCAGCAATGATAGATAAACTTATATGAAAAGAATATTTACTCAGATTTTCAAAGTGTGATTCTGCTTAGATAAAAACATGTAACTTTACTTAGAATAGAAGTATGATTTTGCAATAGATTAAAAAACTGTATTTTTTACTTAAACTTTAAAGAATAACTGTTTAGACTTAAAATGTATTTTTTCCTTGAATTTGATAGAATGTTTAATCAAAAAATTTAAGTGTTTTAATTCAACTTATATAATATGTCATGTTTAATGAAATGTGCTTAGAATAAGTATAGAGGAAAAAGCTTGTAGTTCATGTGCAGGTCTGAGTTCAAAGCAAGGTCACCAGAAAGAAAAAAAAAGAGAGAAAAAGACACTTGATCGTGTCGAAGCGCAATAGGTCTAGACTTGGGCGTGAAAGTAGTATAAAAGGTCTCCTTCGCGGGGACTTAAGGGTCTTCTCCTTTTTCTTTTGGACTCTGAACTTTGCATTTCGAGACAGATAGAATTTTTTTTTTATATTGTATTTTATTTTTAATAAAGTCAAAGCCCTAACCTTTTGTTAGGGCATTGTTTAAAAGCCGCCGAGAGTTCTTTTTCGTGTTTCCTGCCTCCCCTGTGTCAAAGAGAACATCGACCCTCTCGCAAGAGGCGCAAGCCTACAGAGGGGACCCAGTGGGTAAGTTTGTCTGTGATTTGGGCTTACTTTCTAAGACACCGTTAATGGGCAAATACTTACTGCACAATGCACTGACACATACAGGAGTAGCGAACTCAGCTGTGTATTTAGGAAGGAAAGTTCTATACACCGTAGCGGTCACAAAACCAACTAGGCTTCGTTTAACAGTTGTATTTCTGTAAAATAAGGTCTAAATGCATACCACACAAGCAGGGATATGGTAATTGGTTTTTTAATAAGTAAACTTATGTAAAAACTGAGCACAAATTGTTACAAATAAAATCAAAATCTGTGTAATGTCATGTATAATATGCAGATTCATCCTTGAAAAATTCATATTATCTTTTTGCACTGTTAGTAAATTAAACTAAGTTTGTTGTGAATAAACAACTTACTTTAACTTATTGAAAGCAGATGCGTATTAATAACTGAGAATTTTTATCTTTCAGTAATTCAAAATAATACTAGTTTAGATTAACTGAATTATTTTCATAGATTGCAAAAGGTCTGTCACTGGAGAAAGAAAATACATATGTGTGGTCAGCTTCGATAGTGACTGTGAAGCTTTCTGCGGTCCCTTGTTCGATAGACAACGTCTGCGATGCGGTCTCTGTGACCGGAGGTTGACCTCAGTAACCATAGTCAAGAGTCAGCTGCCATAAACACAATCTATTTTCTCCGAAAGTGTGAAGACACTTTATTATAGGTACGATTGCAGGCAATAGGATCAGCAGTGAAAAAGGACTAGATTAAAGAGAGCCTCCTAAAAAGTTTCACTTGTTGACCCCAGAGTCCTGATCAAGGATTTTTGGTCCAAATAGAGAAAGTCTCTCTCTTTTGCATCAGTCCTTTCGTACATCCTAAACCCGTTGAAAAGGGGCCCCTGCAAAAAACACGATACTGACAGTCACTTCCTCTTCTGCAAGGCAAGTTTTGCAGAGACAGAAGAGGAAGCACACACTCTTTAGCAAGGCGAAGAACTCGCAGAGTCTAAAGACAAGCATACTCTTTGGTAAGGTGTGAAAAAAACACAGAATCCAAAGACAAATACACCACACCACTGTTCTTGAAAAAGCGAGAGCCTCGCTGATTTTTGAAGAAATACACACACACCCACGGAGTAGCGATCTCAACTGTGATTGTAGTAGTCCTATATTCACCAGAGTAGACACAAAACGCAACACAAGCGCATACAACACAAAGGGCCTCAATGAGCTACTGGCCGCTCACTGGTGGCTCCAGCGCACGCGGTTCAGTCGCATCATTCACTCTGATGTGGTGTTCATGAAGTTGGGTGTTGAGGTGCATGTACTGCATTGTGACAGAAAGTCACTTTACAACATCTTACAAGCCCAAAGTGGATTTTGAAAAAAGTTTCCACGAGCGCATGTTTTGGCCGTCTCAGCCAACTGTCATGAAATATGAAAAGTAAACGTGTCTTCACTTTTCCTTCATAGCTTGAAATTGGAAGGTCTTAGAAGCTTGAAACCAAGCGCATACAACACAAAGGGCCTCAATGAGCTACTGGCCGCTCACTGGTGGCTCCAGCGCACGCGGTTCAGTCGCATCATTCACTCTGATGTGGTGTTCATGAAGTTGGGTGTTGAGGTGCATGTACTGCATTGTGACAGAAAGTCACTTTACAACATCTTACAAGCCCAAAGTGGATTTTGAAAAAAGTTTCCACGAGCGCATGTTTTGGCCGTCTCAGCCAACTGTCATGAAATATGAAAAGTAAACGTGTCTTCACTTTTCCTTCATAGCTTGAAATTGGAAGGTCTTAGAAGCTTGAAACCAAGCGCATACAACACAAAGGGCCTCAATGAGCTACTGGCCGCTCACTGGTGGCTCCAGCGCACGCGGTTCAGTCGCATCATTCACTCTGATGTGGTGTTCATGAAGTTGGGTGTTGAGGTGCATGTACTGCATTGTGACAGAAAGTCACTTTACAACATCTTACAAGCCCAAAGTGGATTTTGAAAAAAGTTTCCACGAGCGCATGTTTTGGCCGTCTCAGCCAACTGTCATGAAATATGAAAAGTAAACGTGTCTTCACTTTTCCTTCATAGCTTGAAATTGGAAGGTCTTAGAAGCTTGAAACCAAGCGCATACAACACAAAGGGCCTCAATGAGCTACTGGCCGCTCACTGGTGGCTCCAGCGCACGCGGTTCAGTCGCATCATTCACTCTGATGTGGTGTTCATGAAGTTGGGTGTTGAGGTGCATGTACTGCATTGTGACAGAAAGTCACTTTACAACATCTTACAAGCCCAAAGTGGATTTTGAAAAAAGTTTCCACGAGCGCATGTTTTGGCCGTCTCAGCCAACTGTCATGAAATATGAAAAGTAAACGTGTCTTCACTTTTCCTTCATAGCTTGAAATTGGAAGGTCTTAGAAGCTTGAAACCAAGCGCATACAACACAAAGGGCCTCAATGAGCTACTGGCCGCTCACTGGTGGCTCCAGCGCACGCGGTTCATTCGCATCATTCACTCTGATGTGGTGTTCCTGAAGTTGGGTGTTGAGGTGCATGTACTGCATTGTGACAGAAAGTCACTTTACAACATCTTACAAGCCCAAAGTGGATTTTGAAAAAAGTTTCCACGAGCGCATGTTTTGGCCGTCTCAGCCAACTGTCATGAAATATGAAAAGTAAACGTGTCTTCACTTTTCCTTCATAGCTTGAAATTGGAAGGTCTTAGAAGCTTGAAACCAAGCGCATACAACACAAAGGGCCTCAATGAGCTACTGGCCGCTCACTGGTGGCTCCAGCGCACGCGGTTCAGTCGCATCATTCACTCTGATGTGGTGTTCATGAAGTTGGGTGTTGAGGTGCATGTACTGCATTGTGACAGAAAGTCACTTTACAACATCTTACAAGCCCAAAGTGGATTTTGAAAAAAGTTTCCACGAGCGCATGTTTTGGCCGTCTCAGCCAACTGTCATGAAATATGAAAAGTAAACGTGTCTTCACTTTTCCTTCATAGCTTGAAATTGGAAGGTCTTAGAAGCTTGAAACCAAGCGCATACAACACAAAGGGCCTCAATGAGCTACTGGCCGCTCACTGGTGGCTCCAGCGCACGCGGTTCAGTCGCATCATTCACTCTGATGTGGTGTTCATGAAGTTGGGTGTTGAGGTGCATGTACTGCATTGTGACAGAAAGTCACTTTACAACATCTTACAAGCCCAAAGTGGATTTTGAAAAAAGTTTCCACGAGCGCATGTTTTGGCCGTCTCAGCCAACTGTCATGAAATATGAAAAGTAAACGTGTCTTCACTTTTCCTTCATAGCTTGAAATTGGAAGGTCTTAGAAGCTTGAAACCAAGCGCATACAACACAAAGGGCCTCAATGAGCTACTGGCCGCTCACTGGTGGCTCCAGCGCACGCGGTTCAGTCGCATCATTCACTCTGATGTGGTGTTCATGAAGTTGGGTGTTGAGGTGCATGTACTGCATTGTGACAGAAAGTCACTTTAC
The DNA here is from genome assembly GCF_963854185.1 of Sardina pilchardus. NCBI lineage: Eukaryota > Metazoa > Chordata > Actinopteri > Clupeiformes > Clupeidae > Sardina > Sardina pilchardus. The sequence continues at coordinate 13,985 of NW_026910851.1, read as the reverse complement.
AACATCTTACAAGCCCAAAGTGGATTTTGAAAAAAGTTTCCACGAGCGCATGTTTTGGCCGTCTCAGCCAACTGTCATGAAATATGAAAAGTAAACGTGTCTTCACTTTTCCTTCATAGCTTGAAATTGGAAGGTCTTAGAAGCTTGAAACCAAGCGCATACAACACAAAGGGCCTCAATGAGCTACTGGCCGCTCACTGGTGGCTCCAGCGCACGCGGTTCAGTCGCATCATTCACTCTGATGTGGTGTTCATGAAGTTGGGTGTTGAGGTGCATGTACTGCATTGTGACAGAAAGTCACTTTACAACATCTTACAAGCCCAAAGTGGATTTTGAAAAAAGTTTCCACGAGCGCATGTTTTGGCCGTCTCAGCCAACTGTCATGAAATATGAAAAGTAAACGTGTCTTCACTTTTCCTTCATAGCTTGAAATTGGAAGGTCTTAGAAGCTTGAAACCAAGCGCATACAACACAAAGGGCCTCAATGAGCTACTGGCCGCTCACTGGTGGCTCCAGCGCACGCGGTTCAGTCGCATCATTCACTCTGATGTGGTGTTCATGAAGTTGGGTGTTGAGGTGCATGTACTGCATTGTGACAGAAAGTCACTTTACAACATCTTACAAGCCCAAAGTGGATTTTGAAAAAAGTTTCCACGAGCGCATGTTTTGGCCGTCTCAGCCAACTGTCATGAAATATGAAAAGTAAACGTGTCTTCACTTTTCCTTCATAGCTTGAAATTGGAAGGTCTTAGAAGCTTGAAACCAAGCGCATACAACACAAAGGGCCTCAATGAGCTACTGGCCGCTCACTGGTGGCTCCAGCGCACGCGGTTCAGTCGCATCATTCACTCTGATGTGGTGTTCATGAAGTTGGGTGTTGAGGTGCATGTACTGCATTGTGACAGAAAGTCACTTTACAACATCTTACAAGCCCAAAGTGGATTTTGAAAAAAGTTTCCACGAGCGCATGTTTTGGCCGTCTCAGCCAACTGTCATGAAATATGAAAAGTAAACGTGTCTTCACTTTTCCTTCATAGCTTGAAATTGGAAGGTCTTAGAAGCTTGAAACCAAGCGCATACAACACAAAGGGCCTCAATGAGCTACTGGCCGCTCACTGGTGGCTCCAGCGCACGCGGTTCAGTCGCATCATTCACTCTGATGTGGTGTTCATGAAGTTGGGTGTTGAGGTGCATGTACTGCATTGTGACAGAAAGTCACTTTACAACATCTTACAAGCCCAAAGTGGATTTTGAAAAAAGTTTCCACGAGCGCATGTTTTGGCCGTCTCAGCCAACTGTCATGAAATATGAAAAGTAAACGTGTCTTCACTTTTCCTTCATAGCTTGAAATTGGAAGGTCTTAGAAGCTTGAAACCAAGCGCATACAACACAAAGGGCCTCAATGAGCTACTGGCCGCTCACTGGTGGCTCCAGCGCACGCGGTTCAGTCGCATCATTCACTCTGATGTGGTGTTCATGAAGTTGGGTGTTGAGGTGCATGTACTGCATTGTGACAGAAAGTCACTTTACAACATCTTACAAGCCCAAAGTGGATTTTGAAAAAAGTTTCCACGAGCGCATGTTTTGGCCGTCTCAGCCAACTGTCATGAAATATGAAAAGTAAACGTGTCTTCACTTTTCCTTCATAGCTTGAAATTGGAAGGTCTTAGAAGCTTGAAACCAAGCGCATACAACACAAAGGGCCTCAATGAGCTACTGGCCGCTCACTGGTGGCTCCAGCGCACGCGGTTCAGTCGCATCATTCACTCTGATGTGGTGTTCATGAAGTTGGGTGTTGAGGTGCATGTACTGCATTGTGACAGAAAGTCACTTTACAACATCTTACAAGCCCAAAGTGGATTTTGAAAAAAGTTTCCACGAGCGCATGTTTTGGCCGTCTCAGCCAACTGTCATGAAATATGAAAAGTAAACGTGTCTTCACTTTTCCTTCATAGCTTGAAATTGGAAGGTCTTAGAAGCTTGAAACCAAGCGCATACAACACAAAGGGCCTCAATGAGCTACTGGCCGCTCACTGGTGGCTCCAGCGCACGCGGTTCAGTCGCATCATTCACTCTGATGTGGTGTTCATGAAGTTGGGTGTTGAGGTGCATGTACTGCATTGTGACAGAAAGTCACTTTACAACATCTTACAAGCCCAAAGTGGATTTTGAAAAAAGTTTCCACGAGCGCATGTTTTGGCCGTCTCAGCCAACTGTCATGAAATATGAAAAGTAAACGTGTCTTCACTTTTCCTTCATAGCTTGAAATTGGAAGGTCTTAGAAGCTTGAAACCAAGCGCATACAACACAAAGGGCCTCAATGAGCTACTGGCCGCTCACTGGTGGCTCCAGCGCACGCGGTTCAGTCGCATCATTCACTCTGATGTGGTGTTCATGAAGTTGGGTGTTGAGGTGCATGTACTGCATTGTGACAGAAAGTCACTTTACAACATCTTACAAGCCCAAAGTGGATTTTGAAAAAAGTTTCCACGAGCGCATGTTTTGGCCGTCTCAGCCAACTGTCATGAAATATGAAAAGTAAACGTGTCTTCACTTTTCCTTCATAGCTTGAAATTGGAAGGTCTTAGAAGCTTGAAACCAAGCGCATACAACACAAAGGGCCTCAATGAGCTACTGGCCGCTCACTGGTGGCTCCAGCGCACGCGGTTCAGTCGCATCATTCACTCTGATGTGGTGTTCATGAAGTTGGGTGTTGAGGTGCATGTACTGCATTGTGACAGAAAGTCACTTTACAACATCTTACAAGCCCAAAGTGGATTTTGAAAAAAGTTTCCACGAGCGCATGTTTTGGCCGTCTCAGCCAACTGTCATGAAATATGAAAAGTAAACGTGTCTTCACTTTTCCTTCATAGCTTGAAATTGGAAGGTCTTAGAAGCTTGAAACCAAGCGCATACAACACAAAGGGCCTCAATGAGCTACTGGCCGCTCACTGGTGGCTCCAGCGCACGCGGTTCAGTCGCATCATTCACTCTGATGTGGTGTTCATGAAGTTGGGTGTTGAGGTGCATGTACTGCATTGTGACAGAAAGTCACTTTACAACATCTTACAAGCCCAAAGTGGATTTTGAAAAAAGTTTCCACGAGCGCATGTTTTGGCCGTCTCAGCCAACTGTCATGAAATATGAAAAGTAAACGTGTCTTCACTTTTCCTTCATAGCTTGAAATTGGAAGGTCTTAGAAGCTTGAAACCAAGCGCATACAACACAAAGGGCCTCAATGAGCTACTGGCCGCTCACTGGTGGCTCCAGCGCACGCGGTTCAGTCGCATCATTCACTCTGATGTGGTGTTCATGAAGTTGGGTGTTGAGGTGCATGTACTGCATTGTGACAGAAAGTCACTTTACAACATCTTACAAGCCCAAAGTGGATTTTGAAAAAAGTTTCCACGAGCGCATGTTTTGGCCGTCTCAGCCAACTGTCATGAAATATGAAAAGTAAACGTGTCTTCACTTTTCCTTCATAGCTTGAAATTGGAAGGTCTTAGAAGCTTGAAACCAAGCGCATACAACACAAAGGGCCTCAATGAGCTACTGGCCGCTCACTGGTGGCTCCAGCGCACGCGGTTCAGTCGCATCATTCACTCTGATGTGGTGTTCATGAAGTTGGGTGTTGAGGTGCATGTACTGCATTGTGACAGAAAGTCACTTTACAACATCTTACAAGCCCAAAGTGGATTTTGAAAAAAGTTTCCACGAGCGCATGTTTTGGCCGTCTCAGCCAACTGTCATGAAATATGAAAAGTAAACGTGTCTTCACTTTTCCTTCATAGCTTGAAATTGGAAGGTCTTAGAAGCTTGAAACCAAGCGCATACAACACAAAGGGCCTCAATGAGCTACTGGCCGCTCACTGGTGGCTCCAGCGCACGCGGTTCAGTCGCATCATTCACTCTGATGTGGTGTTCATGAAGTTGGGTGTTGAGGTGCATGTACTGCATTGTGACAGAAAGTCACTTTACAACATCTTACAAGCCCAAAGTGGATTTTGAAAAAAGTTTCCACGAGCGCATGTTTTGGCCGTCTCAGCCAACTGTCATGAAATATGAAAAGTAAACGTGTCTTCACTTTTCCTTCATAGCTTGAAATTGGAAGGTCTTAGAAGCTTGAAACCAAGCGCATACAACACAAAGGGCCTCAATGAGCTACTGGCCGCTCACTGGTGGCTCCAGCGCACGCGGTTCAGTCGCATCATTCACTCTGATGTGGTGTTCATGAAGTTGGGTGTTGAGGTGCATGTACTGCATTGTGACAGAAAGTCACTTTACAACATCTTACAAGCCCAAAGTGGATTTTGAAAAAAGTTTCCACGAGCGCATGTTTTGGCCGTCTCAGCCAACTGTCATGAAATATGAAAAGTAAACGTGTCTTCACTTTTCCTTCATAGCTTGAAATTGGAAGGTCTTAGAAGCTTGAAACCAAGCGCATACAACACAAAGGGCCTCAATGAGCTACTGGCCGCTCACTGGTGGCTCCAGCGCACGCGGTTCAGTCGCATCATTCACTCTGATGTGGTGTTCATGAAGTTGGGTGTTGAGGTGCATGTACTGCATTGTGACAGAAAGTCACTTTACAACATCTTACAAGCCCAAAGTGGATTTTGAAAAAAGTTTCCACGAGCGCATGTTTTGGCCGTCTCAGCCAACTGTCATGAAATATGAAAAGTAAACGTGTCTTCACTTTTCCTTCATAGCTTGAAATTGGAAGGTCTTAGAAGCTTGAAACCAAGCGCATACAACACAAAGGGCCTCAATGAGCTACTGGCCGCTCACTGGTGGCTCCAGCGCACGCGGTTCAGTCGCATCATTCACTCTGATGTGGTGTTCATGAAGTTGGGTGTTGAGGTGCATGTACTGCATTGTGACAGAAAGTCACTTTACAACATCTTACAAGCCCAAAGTGGATTTTGAAAAAAGTTTCCACGAGCGCATGTTTTGGCCGTCTCAGCCAACTGTCATGAAATATGAAAAGTAAACGTGTCTTCACTTTTCCTTCATAGCTTGAAATTGGAAGGTCTTAGAAGCTTGAAACCAAGCGCATACAACACAAAGGGCCTCAATGAGCTACTGGCCGCTCACTGGTGGCTCCAGCGCACGCGGTTCAGTCGCATCATTCACTCTGATGTGGTGTTCATGAAGTTGGGTGTTGAGGTGCATGTACTGCATTGTGACAGAAAGTCACTTTACAACATCTTACAAGCCCAAAGTGGATTTTGAAAAAAGTTTCCACGAGCGCATGTTTTGGCCGTCTCAGCCAACTGTCATGAAATATGAAAAGTAAACGTGTCTTCACTTTTCCTTCATAGCTTGAAATTGGAAGGTCTTAGAAGCTTGAAACCAAGCGCATACAACACAAAGGGCCTCAATGAGCTACTGGCCGCTCACTGGTGGCTCCAGCGCACGCGGTTCAGTCGCATCATTCACTCTGATGTGGTGTTCATGAAGTTGGGTGTTGAGGTGCATGTACTGCATTGTGACAGAAAGTCACTTTACAACATCTTACAAGCCCAAAGTGGATTTTGAAAAAAGTTTCCACGAGCGCATGTTTTGGCCGTCTCAGCCAACTGTCATGAAATATGAAAAGTAAACGTGTCTTCACTTTTCCTTCATAGCTTGAAATTGGAAGGTCTTAGAAGCTTGAAACCAAGCGCATACAACACAAAGGGCCTCAATGAGCTACTGGCCGCTCACTGGTGGCTCCAGCGCACGCGGTTCAGTCGCATCATTCACTCTGATGTGGTGTTCATGAAGTTGGGTGTTGAGGTGCATGTACTGCATTGTGACAGAAAGTCACTTTACAACATCTTACAAGCCCAAAGTGGATTTTGAAAAAAGTTTCCACGAGCGCATGTTTTGGCCGTCTCAGCCAACTGTCATGAAATATGAAAAGTAAACGTGTCTTCACTTTTCCTTCATAGCTTGAAATTGGAAGGTCTTAGAAGCTTGAAACCAAGCGCATACAACACAAAGGGCCTCAATGAGCTACTGGCCGCTCACTGGTGGCTCCAGCGCACGCGGTTCAGTCGCATCATTCACTCTGATGTGGTGTTCATGAAGTTGGGTGTTGAGGTGCATGTACTGCATTGTGACAGAAAGTCACTTTACAACATCTTACAAGCCCAAAGTGGATTTTGAAAAAAGTTTCCACGAGCGCATGTTTTGGCCGTCTCAGCCAACTGTCATGAAATATGAAAAGTAAACGTGTCTTCACTTTTCCTTCATAGCTTGAAATTGGAAGGTCTTAGAAGCTTGAAACCAAGCGCATACAACACAAAGGGCCTCAATGAGCTACTGGCCGCTCACTGGTGGCTCCAGCGCACGCGGTTCAGTCGCATCATTCACTCTGATGTGGTGTTCATGAAGTTGGGTGTTGAGGTGCATGTACTGCATTGTGACAGAAAGTCACTTTACAACATCTTACAAGCCCAAAGTGGATTTTGAAAAAAGTTTCCACGAGCGCATGTTTTGGCCGTCTCAGCCAACTGTCATGAAATATGAAAAGTAAACGTGTCTTCACTTTTCCTTCATAGCTTGAAATTGGAAGGTCTTAGAAGCTTGAAACCAAGCGCATACAACACAAAGGGCCTCAATGAGCTACTGGCCGCTCACTGGTGGCTCCAGCGCACGCGGTTCAGTCGCATCATTCACTCTGATGTGGTGTTCATGAAGTTGGGTGTTGAGGTGCATGTACTGCATTGTGACAGAAAGTCACTTTACAACATCTTACAAGCCCAAAGTGGATTTTGAAAAAAGTTTCCACGAGCGCATGTTTTGGCCGTCTCAGCCAACTGTCATGAAATATGAAAAGTAAACGTGTCTTCACTTTTCCTTCATAGCTTGAAATTGGAAGGTCTTAGAAGCTTGAAACCAAGCGCATACAACACAAAGGGCCTCAATGAGCTACTGGCCGCTCACTGGTGGCTCCAGCGCACGCGGTTCAGTCGCATCATTCACTCTGATGTGGTGTTCATGAAGTTGGGTGTTGAGGTGCATGTACTGCATTGTGACAGAAAGTCACTTTACAACATCTTACAAGCCCAAAGTGGATTTTGAAAAAAGTTTCCACGAGCGCATGTTTTGGCCGTCTCAGCCAACTGTCATGAAATATGAAAAGTAAACGTGTCTTCACTTTTCCTTCATAGCTTGAAATTGGAAGGTCTTAGAAGCTTGAAACCAAGCGCATACAACACAAAGGGCCTCAATGAGCTACTGGCCGCTCACTGGTGGCTCCAGCGCACGCGGTTCAGTCGCATCATTCACTCTGATGTGGTGTTCATGAAGTTGGGTGTTGAGGTGCATGTACTGCATTGTGACAGAAAGTCACTTTACAACATCTTACAAGCCCAAAGTGGATTTTGAAAAAAGTTTCCACGAGCGCATGTTTTGGCCGTCTCAGCCAACTGTCATGAAATATGAAAAGTAAACGTGTCTTCACTTTTCCTTCATAGCTTGAAATTGGAAGGTCTTAGAAGCTTGAAACCAAGCGCATACAACACAAAGGGCCTCAATGAGCTACTGGCCGCTCACTGGTGGCTCCAGCGCACGCGGTTCAGTCGCATCATTCACTCTGATGTGGTGTTCATGAAGTTGGGTGTTGAGGTGCATGTACTGCATTGTGACAGAAAGTCACTTTACAACATCTTACAAGCCCAAAGTGGATTTTGAAAAAAGTTTCCACGAGCGCATGTTTTGGCCGTCTCAGCCAACTGTCATGAAATATGAAAAGTAAACGTGTCTTCACTTTTCCTTCATAGCTTGAAATTGGAAGGTCTTAGAAGCTTGAAACCAAGCGCATACAACACAAAGGGCCTCAATGAGCTACTGGCCGCTCACTGGTGGCTCCAGCGCACGCGGTTCAGTCGCATCATTCACTCTGATGTGGTGTTCATGAAGTTGGGTGTTGAGGTGCATGTACTGCATTGTGACAGAAAGTCACTTTACAACATCTTACAAGCCCAAAGTGGATTTTGAAAAAAGTTTCCACGAGCGCATGTTTTGGCCGTCTCAGCCAACTGTCATGAAATATGAAAAGTAAACGTGTCTTCACTTTTCCTTCATAGCTTGAAATTGGAAGGTCTTAGAAGCTTGAAACCAAGCGCATACAACACAAAGGGCCTCAATGAGCTACTGGCCGCTCACTGGTGGCTCCAGCGCACGCGGTTCAGTCGCATCATTCACTCTGATGTGGTGTTCATGAAGTTGGGTGTTGAGGTGCATGTACTGCATTGTGACAGAAAGTCACTTTACAACATCTTACAAGCCCAAAGTGGATTTTGAAAAAAGTTTCCACGAGCGCATGTTTTGGCCGTCTCAGCCAACTGTCATGAAATATGAAAAGTAAACGTGTCTTCACTTTTCCTTCATAGCTTGAAATTGGAAGGTCTTAGAAGCTTGAAACCAAGCGCATACAACACAAAGGGCCTCAATGAGCTACTGGCCGCTCACTGGTGGCTCCAGCGCACGCGGTTCAGTCGCATCATTCACTCTGATGTGGTGTTCATGAAGTTGGGTGTTGAGGTGCATGTACTGCATTGTGACAGAAAGTCACTTTACAACATCTTACAAGCCCAAAGTGGATTTTGAAAAAAGTTTCCACGAGCGCATGTTTTGGCCGTCTCAGCCAACTGTCATGAAATATGAAAAGTAAACGTGTCTTCACTTTTCCTTCATAGCTTGAAATTGGAAGGTCTTAGAAGCTTGAAACCAAGCGCATACAACACAAAGGGCCTCAATGAGCTACTGGCCGCTCACTGGTGGCTCCAGCGCACGCGGTTCAGTCGCATCATTCACTCTGATGTGGTGTTCATGAAGTTGGGTGTTGAGGTGCATGTACTGCATTGTGACAGAAAGTCACTTTACAACATCTTACAAGCCCAAAGTGGATTTTGAAAAAAGTTTCCACGAGCGCATGTTTTGGCCGTCTCAGCCAACTGTCATGAAATATGAAAAGTAAACGTGTCTTCACTTTTCCTTCATAGCTTGAAATTGGAAGGTCTTAGAAGCTTGAAACCAAGCGCATACAACACAAAGGGCCTCAATGAGCTACTGGCCGCTCACTGGTGGCTCCAGCGCACGCGGTTCAGTCGCATCATTCACTCTGATGTGGTGTTCATGAAGTTGGGTGTTGAGGTGCATGTACTGCATTGTGACAGAAAGTCACTTTACAACATCTTACAAGCCCAAAGTGGATTTTGAAAAAAGTTTCCACGAGCGCATGTTTTGGCCGTCTCAGCCAACTGTCATGAAATATGAAAAGTAAACGTGTCTTCACTTTTCCTTCATAGCTTGAAATTGGAAGGTCTTAGAAGCTTGAAACCAAGCGCATACAACACAAAGGGCCTCAATGAGCTACTGGCCGCTCACTGGTGGCTCCAGCGCACGCGGTTCAGTCGCATCATTCACTCTGATGTGGTGTTCATGAAGTTGGGTGTTGAGGTGCATGTACTGCATTGTGACAGAAAGTCACTTTACAACATCTTACAAGCCCAAAGTGGATTTTGAAAAAAGTTTCCACGAGCGCATGTTTTGGCCGTCTCAGCCAACTGTCATGAAATATGAAAAGTAAACGTGTCTTCACTTTTCCTTCATAGCTTGAAATTGGAAGGTCTTAGAAGCTTGAAACCAAGCGCATACAACACAAAGGGCCTCAATGAGCTACTGGCCGCTCACTGGTGGCTCCAGCGCACGCGGTTCAGTCGCATCATTCACTCTGATGTGGTGTTCATGAAGTTGGGTGTTGAGGTGCATGTACTGCATTGTGACAGAAAGTCACTTTACAACATCTTACAAGCCCAAAGTGGATTTTGAAAAAAGTTTCCACGAGCGCATGTTTTGGCCGTCTCAGCCAACTGTCATGAAATATGAAAAGTAAACGTGTCTTCACTTTTCCTTCATAGCTTGAAATTGGAAGGTCTTAGAAGCTTGAAACCAAGCGCATACAACACAAAGGGCCTCAATGAGCTACTGGCCGCTCACTGGTGGCTCCAGCGCACGCGGTTCAGTCGCATCATTCACTCTGATGTGGTGTTCATGAAGTTGGGTGTTGAGGTGCATGTACTGCATTGTGACAGAAAGTCACTTTACAACATCTTACAAGCCCAAAGTGGATTTTGAAAAAAGTTTCCACGAGCGCATGTTTTGGCCGTCTCAGCCAACTGTCATGAAATATGAAAAGTAAACGTGTCTTCACTTTTCCTTCATAGCTTGAAATTGGAAGGTCTTAGAAGCTTGAAACCAAGCGCATACAACACAAAGGGCCTCAATGAGCTACTGGCCGCTCACTGGTGGCTCCAGCGCACGCGGTTCAGTCGCATCATTCACTCTGATGTGGTGTTCATGAAGTTGGGTGTTGAGGTGCATGTACTGCATTGTGACAGAAAGTCACTTTACAACATCTTACAAGCCCAAAGTGGATTTTGAAAAAAGTTTCCACGAGCGCATGTTTTGGCCGTCTCAGCCAACTGTCATGAAATATGAAAAGTAAACGTGTCTTCACTTTTCCTTCATAGCTTGAAATTGGAAGGTCTTAGAAGCTTGAAACCAAGCGCATACAACACAAAGGGCCTCAATGAGCTACTGGCCGCTCACTGGTGGCTCCAGCGCACGCGGTTCAGTCGCATCATTCACTCTGATGTGGTGTTCATGAAGTTGGGTGTTGAGGTGCATGTACTGCATTGTGACAGAAAGTCACTTTACAACATCTTACAAGCCCAAAGTGGATTTTGAAAAAAGTTTCCACGAGCGCATGTTTTGGCCGTCTCAGCCAACTGTCATGAAATATGAAAAGTAAACGTGTCTTCACTTTTCCTTCATAGCTTGAAATTGGAAGGTCTTAGAAGCTTGAAACCAAGCGCATACAACACAAAGGGCCTCAATGAGCTACTGGCCGCTCACTGGTGGCTCCAGCGCACGCGGTTCAGTCGCATCATTCACTCTGATGTGGTGTTCATGAAGTTGGGTGTTGAGGTGCATGTACTGCATTGTGACAGAAAGTCACTTTACAACATCTTACAAGCCCAAAGTGGATTTTGAAAAAAGTTTCCACGAGCGCATGTTTTGGCCGTCTCAGCCAACTGTCATGAAATATGAAAAGTAAACGTGTCTTCACTTTTCCTTCATAGCTTGAAATTGGAAGGTCTTAGAAGCTTGAAACCAAGCGCATACAACACAAAGGGCCTCAATGAGCTACTGGCCGCTCACTGGTGGCTCCAGCGCACGCGGTTCAGTCGCATCATTCACTCTGATGTGGTGTTCATGAAGTTGGGTGTTGAGGTGCATGTACTGCATTGTGACAGAAAGTCACTTTACAACATCTTACAAGCCCAAAGTGGATTTTGAAAAAAGTTTCCACGAGCGCATGTTTTGGCCGTCTCAGCCAACTGTCATGAAATATGAAAAGTAAACGTGTCTTCACTTTTCCTTCATAGCTTGAAATTGGAAGGTCTTAGAAGCTTGAAACCAAGCGCATACAACACAAAGGGCCTCAATGAGCTACTGGCCGCTCACTGGTGGCTCCAGCGCACGCGGTTCAGTCGCATCATTCACTCTGATGTGGTGTTCATGAAGTTGGGTGTTGAGGTGCATGTACTGCATTGTGACAGAAAGTCACTTTACAACATCTTACAAGCCCAAAGTGGATTTTGAAAAAAGTTTCCACGAGCGCATGTTTTGGCCGTCTCAGCCAACTGTCATGAAATATGAAAAGTAAACGTGTCTTCACTTTTCCTTCATAGCTTGAAATTGGAAGGTCTTAGAAGCTTGAAACCAAGCGCATACAACACAAAGGGCCTCAATGAGCTACTGGCCGCTCACTGGTGGCTCCAGCGCACGCGGTTCAGTCGCATCATTCACTCTGATGTGGTGTTCATGAAGTTGGGTGTTGAGGTGCATGTACTGCATTGTGACAGAAAGTCACTTTACAACATCTTACAAGCCCAAAGTGGATTTTGAAAAAAGTTTCCACGAGCGCATGTTTTGGCCGTCTCAGCCAACTGTCATGAAATATGAAAAGTAAACGTGTCTTCACTTTTCCTTCATAGCTTGAAATTGGAAGGTCTTAGAAGCTTGAAACCAAGCGCATACAACACAAAGGGCCTCAATGAGCTACTGGCCGCTCACTGGTGGCTCCAGCGCACGCGGTTCAGTCGCATCATTCACTCTGATGTGGTGTTCATGAAGTTGGGTGTTGAGGTGCATGTACTGCATTGTGACAGAAAGTCACTTTACAACATCTTACAAGCCCAAAGTGGATTTTGAAAAAAGTTTCCACGAGCGCATGTTTTGGCCGTCTCAGCCAACTGTCATGAAATATGAAAAGTAAACGTGTCTTCACTTTTCCTTCATAGCTTGAAATTGGAAGGTCTTAGAAGCTTGAAACCAAGCGCATACAACACAAAGGGCCTCAATGAGCTACTGGCCGCTCACTGGTGGCTCCAGCGCACGCGGTTCAGTCGCATCATTCACTCTGATGTGGTGTTCCTGAAGTTGGGTGTTGAGGTGCATGTACTGCATTGTGACAGAAAGTCACTTTACAACATCTTACAAGCCCAAAGTGGATTTTGAAAAAAGTTTCCACGAGCGCATGTTTTGGCCGTCTCAGCCAACTGTCATGAAATATGAAAAGTAAACGTGTCTTCACTTTTCCTTCATAGCTTGAAATTGGAAGGTCTTAGAAGCTTGAAACCAAGCGCATACAACACAAAGGGCCTCAATGAGCTACTGGCCGCTCACTGGTGGCTCCAGCGCACGCGGTTCAGTCGCATCATTCACTCTGATGTGGTGTTCATGAAGTTGGGTGTTGAGGTGCATGTACTGCATTGTGACAGAAAGTCACTTTACAACATCTTACAAGCCCAAAGTGGATTTTGAAAAAAGTTTCCACGAGCGCATGTTTTGGCCGTCTCAGCCAACTGTCATGAAATATGAAAAGTAAACGTGTCTTCACTTTTCCTTCATAGCTTGAAATTGGAAGGTCTTAGAAGCTTGAAACCAAGCGCATACAACACAAAGGGCCTCAATGAGCTACTGGCCGCTCACTGGTGGCTCCAGCGCACGCGGTTCAGTCGCATCATTCACTCTGATGTGGTGTTCCTGAAGTTGGGTGTTGAGGTGCATGTACTGCATTGTGACAGAAAGTCACTTTACAACATCTTACAAGCCCAAAGTGGATTTTGAAAAAAGTTTCCACGAGCGCATGTTTTGGCCGTCTCAGCCAACTGTCATGAAATATGAAAAGTAAACGTGTCTTCACTTTTCCTTCATAGCTTGAAATTGGAAGGTCTTAGAAGCTTGAAACCAAGCGCATACAACACAAAGGGCCTCAATGAGCTACTGGCCGCTCACTGGTGGCTCCAGCGCACGCGGTTCAGTCGCATCATTCACTCTGATGTGGTGTTCATGAAGTTGGGTGTTGAGGTGCATGTACTGCATTGTGACAGAAAGTCACTTTACAACATCTTACAAGCCCAAAGTGGATTTTGAAAAAAGTTTCCACGAGCGCATGTTTTGGCCGTCTCAGCCAACTGTCATGAAATATGAAAAGTAAACGTGTCTTCACTTTTCCTTCATAGCTTGAAATTGGAAGGTCTTAGAAGCTTGAAACCAAGCGCATACAACACAAAGGGCCTCAATGAGCTACTGGCCGCTCACTGGTGGCTCCAGCGCACGCGGTTCAGTCGCATCATTCACTCTGATGTGGTGTTCATGAAGTTGGGTGTTGAGTGCATGTACTGCATTGTGACAGAAAGTCACTTTACAACATCTTACAAGCCCAAAGTGGATTTTGAAAAAAGTTTCCACGAGCGCATGTTTTGGCCGTCTCAGCCAACTGTCATGAAATATGAAAAGTAACGTGTCTTCACTTTTCCTTCATAGCTTGAAATTGGAAGGTCTTAGAAGCTTGAAACCAAGCGCATACAACACAAAGGGCCTCAATGAGCTACTGGCCGCTCACTGGTGGCTCCAGCGCACGC